>NC_083579.1:66849870-67089870 GCF_027579695.1 Neoarius graeffei
TGGTTTGATAGCATGCAATATTCTTAGCATATCACTTATCCTACATGTATTACATCACTCTACCCAATGGGGAATGAGTGTTGAATCAGGTTTACGATATTGCATGGTTGTCAAGACAACATGACGTCACATGTCGAAGATGTAAAACTTCCGTGCTAGCAAGTGACTGTGACAATTTGTAAACAAACATGGCCGCCAGGTTTGCTTTGTTAAATATGGAAGATTTTGAGAGAATTTTGAAAAAGAAAAATGCGCTGAATACCCGAAAGGAATGTGTATGTATAATAAGAAGAAGAAGAAAAAGAAGAAGAATCATCATCATCATCATCATCATCATCATCATAATATTGGCTGGCTCTTTTTCGTGGTATATCAGATATATTCCATTTAGCTAGCATGATATTGAATGAGTCGAAGATAAGTTCAATATCATGCTAGCTGAATGGAATATATCTGATACACCACTCAGTGCCAGCTAATATTATTTAAATATTTAGTTGCATATCCTTTGCTTGTAATAACTGCATTAAGCCGGTGACCCTCTGACATCACCAAACTGTTACATTCTTTTCGTGATGCTTCTCCAGACTTGTACTGCAGCTTCTTTCAGTTGTTGTTTGTTTTGGGGGTTTTCTCCCTTCACTCTCCTCTTCTGGAGGCGAAATGCATGCTTAGATGGGATAAAGTCTGATGATTGACCTTGCCAGTCGAAAACCTCCCACTTTTTTCTCCTGATGAAGTCCTTTATTGTGTTGACAGTATTTTTAGGTCATTGTCTTGCTGCTCAATGAAGTTCCTCCCTATTAGATTGGATTGGATTGGATTAGACTGACAAGCCACAACATGACCTCCACTGTGCTTGATCAGTGTGTTTTGGATCATGAGCAGATCCTTTCTTTCTCCAAGCTTTAGCAGAGGTTAATCTTGGTTCCATAACTTTTTGTGGCTCATCTCTGTATTTCTTTAAAAATTCCAACCTGGCCTTTCAATACTTAATGCTGATGAGTGATCTTTTCATCTTGTGGCATGGTTTCTTTATTTATGCTTTCAAAGTCTTCTTCCAATATACAGTACCACAATGGAATAGCCTAAAGAAAGGAAACGATAATACACACATATAGAGTGTTTTCTTTAACTATAGTCATTGAACACCTTTCAACAGAGGAAATATAAAGTATGTTTACCTTCTTGCTGTAATTGTGCTAGGAAAAGTGCAAGGTAAGTATCTGATATCAGCTCTGGTCCTGTTAACAACGAGTTCAAATTAAACCACTGCAAAGGGGCTCCGTAAAAAACAGACAATACAGTATAAAATATCACTGCTTTGCAAAAACAGGTTGGATAAAGAAAAATATTTTGCTTTACAGTACCAGTCAAAAGTTTGGACACCCCTACTCATTCATACAGTGGTGCTTGAAAGTTTGTGAACCCTTTAGAATTTTCTATATTTCTGCGTAAATTTGACCTAAAACATCATCAGATTTTCACACAAGTCCTAAAAGTAGATAAAGAGAACCCAGTTAAACAAATGAGACAAAATATTATACTTGGTCATTTATTTATTGAGAAAAACGATCCAATATTACATATCTGTGAGTGGCAAAAGTATGTGAACCTCTAGGATTAGCAGTTAATTTGAAGGTGAAATTAAAGTCAGGTGTTTTCAATCAATGGGATGACAATCAGGTGTGAGTGGGCACCCTGTTTTATTTAAAGAACAGGGATCTATCAAAGTCTGAGCTTCACAACACATGTTTGTGGAAATGTATCATGGCACGAACAAAGGAGATTTCTGAGGACCCCAGAAAAAGCCTTGTTGATGCTCATCAGGCTGGAAAAGGTTACAAAACCATCTCTAAAGAGTTTGGACTCCACCAATACACAGTCAGACAGATTGTGTACAAATGGAGGAAATTCAAGACCACTGTTACCCTCCCCAGGAGTGGTCAACCAACAAAGATCACTCCAAGAGCAAGGCGTGTAATAGTCAGCAAGGTCACAAAGGACCCCAGGGTAACTTCTAAGCAACTGAAGGCCTCTCTCGCATTGGCTAATGTTAATGTTCATGAGTCCACCATCAGGAGAGCACTGAACAACAATGGTGTGCATGGCAGGGTTGCAAGGAGAAAGCCACTGCTCTCCAAAAAGAACATTGCTGCTCATCTACAGTTTGCTAAAGATCACGTGGACAAGCCAGAAGGCTATTGGAAAAATGTTTTGTGGACGGATGAGACCTAAATAGAACTTTTTGGTTTAAATGAGAAGTGTTATGTTTAGAGAAAGGAAACACTGCTTTTCAGCATAAGAACGTTATCTCATCTGTGAAACATGGTGGTGGTAGTATCATGGTTTGGGCCTGTTTTGCTGTATCTGGGCCAGGATGGCTTGCCATCATTGATGGAACAATGAATTCTGAATTATACCAGCAAATTCTAAAGGAAAATGTCAGGACATCTGTCCATGAACTGAATCTCAAGAGAAGGTGCATCATGCAGCAAGACAACAACCCTAAGCACACAAGTCGCTCTACTAAAGAACGGTTAAAAAAGAATAAAGTTAATGTTTTGGAATAGCCAAGCCAAAGTCCTGACCTTAATCCAATCGAAATGTTGTGGAAGGACCTGAAGTGAGCAGTTCATGTGAGGAAACTCACCAACATCCCAGAGTTGAAGCTGTTCTGTATGGAAGAATGGGCTAAAATTCCTCCAAGCCGGTGTGCAGGACTGATCAACAGTTACTGGAAATGTTTAGTTGCAGTTATTGCTGCACAAGGGGGTCACACCAGATACTGAAAGCAAAGGTTCACATACTTTTGCCACTCACAGATATGTAATATTGGACCATTTTCCTCAATAAATAAATGACCAAGTATGATATTTTTGTCTCATTTGTTTAACTGGGTTCTCTTTATCTACTTTTAGGACTTGTGTGAAAATCTGATGATGTTTTAGGTCATATTTATGCAGAAATATAGAAAATTCTAAAGGGTTCACAAACTTTCAAGCACCACTGTAGGTTTTTCTGTATTGTGATTATTTTCTACATTGTAGAACAATACTGAAGACATCAAAACTATGAAATAAAATATGGATCATGTATGGAATTATGCAGTACATTTTAAAAAAGTGTTAAAAAAACAAAAAATGTTTCATATTTTAGATTCTTCAGAGTAGCCAGCGTTTACCTTGATGATGCTTTGTATACTATCGGCATTATCTTAACCAGCTTCATGAGGTAGTCACCTGGAATGCTTTTCAATTAACAGGTGCCTCGTCAAAAGTTAATTAGTGCAATTTCTTGCCTTCTTAATGCATTTTAGATCAAACAGTAAATAGTAAATAATAAAAATACAGTAAATAGCCCTATTCCATATTATGTCAAGAATCATTCAGCTAAGTAAAGAGAAACAATCGTCCATCATCAGTTTAAGACATGAAGTAATTAATTCATGAAATAAATAAATAAATAATTGAATTAGAAGGTGTGTCCAAACTTTTGCCATTGGCACTCTGAGTGATCTGTGGCTATGCTGTTCTGACACCTTTTTTTTTTCTTTCTTTTAAATCACAGCCAGCATGAACCTCTTCTTCATATCACTTTACAAATTAACTCAGGTTTTTCTGGCTCTTCTTTTACCTATTTAGTTTTACATTTACTACTTTTATTCCCTTTTTAGGCACCTTTTTGTCATGTGTTTATTGAGTATGTGTTACTGTTGTGTGTAAGGCGAGCAGCAAAGTAAGAATTTCATTGCATTGTCTGAACCTCCATGTTTTTACGATGCATATGACAATAAACTTCTTGAATCTTGAATCTTCTGCAATTTGTGCTACAGCAGCTCTTTTGTGGGATCAGACCAGACAGGCTAGCCTTCGCTCCCCATGCACATCAGTGAACTTTGGGTGCCCACGACCATGTCACAGGTTCACCAGTTGTCCTTCCTTGGACCACTTTTGGTAGGTACTAACCACTGCATACCAGGAACACCCCACAAGACTTGCTTTTTTGCAAATGCTCTGACCCAGTTGTCTAACCATCATAATTTGGCCCTTGTCAAAGTTGCTCAGATCCTTACACTTGTCCATTTTTCCTGCTTCCAACACATCAACTTCAAGAACTGTTTGTTCTCTTGCTGGCTAAAATCTGCATGGTTGATATCGTATATGTGTGTGTGTGGGGGGGGACAACACACAACATGACCTCAAGCACTATGTGATGAGTCTAAATTTCACATGAGAACCTCGTGGTTATTTATCTGTAAAGATTTGCACTAAAACGACTTTTCTGTCAGATGTCTCTCAGAAAATTTATTATGTTCTGAAAGGGAAATGTTGTCTGACTAGAGATTAGTGAAATGAATCCTGTTACAAGGGTCCTTTGATACTACAGTGAAAAACCAAGCTTACTATTCGCCAGCTCTCTAGCCAGCTTGGCCTTTGATGTAAAGAGTGGTTATTTGAGTTAGCATAGCCTTCCTGTCAGCACTAACCAATCTGGCCATTCTCCTCCGATATCCTCTCTGACATCTCTCATCAACAGTGAGCAGAAGTGCCGCTCATTGGAAGTGTTTTTTTTTCCTCACACCACACCAACTCAATGACTGTTGTGTGTGGAAAATGTCAACAGATCATCAGTTTCTGAAAGTATCCCATCTGACACCTGCCAGCATGCCACTTTCAGAGTGACTGAGATCACATTTTCTCCCATCCTGATGTTTGATGTGAATATTAACTGAAGTATCTGTATGGTCTTAAGCATTGTGCTGCCATTAGATAGACTAATTGCAATGTGCAGATTTACAGGTGTTTTTAATAAACTGGACGATATATATATATATAGAGGGCGGCACGGTGGTGTAGTGGTTAGTGCTGTCGCCTCACAGCAAGAAGGTCCTGGGTTCGAGCCCCGGGGCTGGCGAGGGCCTTTCTGTGTGGAGTTTGCATGTTCTCCACGTGTCCGCGTGGGTTTCCTCCGGGTGCTCCGGTTTCCCCCACAGTCCAAAGACATGCAGGTTAGGTTAACTGGTGACTCTAAATTGACCGTAGGTGTGAGTGTGAATGGTTGTCTGTGTCTATGTGTCAGCCCTGTGATGACCTGGCGACTTGTCCAGGGTGTACCCCGCCTTTCGCCCGTAGTCAGCTGGGATAGGCTCCAGCTTGCCTGCGACCCTGTAGAAGGATAAAGTGGCTAGAGATAATGAGATGAGATGAGATATATATATGTGTGTGTGTGTGTGTGTGTGTGTGTGTGTGTGTTGGTGACACTGAATTTACATATATTGGCCAGTAGATGGCGATGAACCATATCAAGATGGATTTACACTGAAATTGATTATAGAGCCTCATAAGAGAGATGCTCTCAGAATACAAATGTTAAATTGATTAAATTTTTACTTGGTTCTAAACTCTAATCTGCTCACATGAGCATTTGTCTTGGTTTACCACATATTATATATTAGCACACATCATATTCGTCCTTACTACTTCTAAATGTTGTGCATCAGTTCACTGATTCAGCCAGCAGGTGGGACAATACACCACTATATTTCACCTCAGCTGTCGATTTATCAAAAATGTATCATATAGATATTACTGATCAGAGGTGGACAAAGTACCCAACTTCATTACTTAAGTCAAAGTACAGATCCCACTGGTTAAATGTTACTCTGATACAAGTGAAAGTTGTCCAGTCAAATTTTTTACTCAAGTTCAAGTACTGAAGTACTTGCTTTTAAAAATACTTTACCGTTCAAAAGTTTGGGGTCACTTTGAAATTTCCTTATTTTTGAAAGAAAAGCACTGTTCTTTTCAATGACGACCACTTTAAACTAATCAGAAATACACTCTATACATTGCTAATGTGGTAAATGACTATTCTAGCTGCAAATGTCTGGTTTTTGGTGCAATATCTCCATAGGTGTATAGAGGCCCATTTCCAGCAACTATCACTCCAGTGTTCTAATGGTACAATGTGTTTGCTCATTGCCTCAGAAGGCTAATGGATGATTAGAAAACCCTTGTACAATCATGTTAGCACAGCTGAAAACAGTTGAGCTCTTTAGAGAAGCTATAAAACTGACCTTCCTTTGAGCAGATTGAGTTTCTGGAGCATCACATTTGTGGGGTCGATTAAATGCTCAAAATGGCCAGAAAAATGTCTTGACTATATTTTCTATTCATTTTACAACTTATGGTGGTAAATAAAAGTGTGATTTTTCGTGGAAAACACAAAATTGTCTGGGTGACCCCAAACTTTTGAACGGTAGTGTAAGTACATTTTCTGTCAACGCATTGTTGTATTATTGCCACAACGCTTACAAAACCTAATGCTTCTGAAGCGACCAACTGTATCTACTGGATTTACAAAATGAACGCATGCTGTGCCATCATGGTGGTTTAACGTTAAAGTGCAGATCCTGGACCAAATTCTTTTATATGAAAGAATGTCCCTTTACACACTCATTCAGAAGGGTAATTTTGCACAAGGCCATCTGTCTACAGCAGAAAAAAATAAAATAACAAAAAGCGTCTGGAAAAATCCCAAGGGAGTCTGGAGCCAGATTCGTGACGTTGCCTGCGGAAGCGCCAGCAGGCTGCGAGAGCTTGCACGGTTTCAGTGCACAGCCTGTGTAGACCAAGTTTAGCAGCTAGCGATTTTGCATTGAAATATGGAATTGTCACCTGAGTGCAATGTGGGAAATGATGAGTACTAAGCCCATCAAGATTGGTGTTGCTACACCCTCCTACGATACATCTGTTCACCATTTTAATAATTATATGATAACGTTGAAGAAATTTGCAGAAAACCACCAGGTCGTTTTCTCATAAACAAACCAGCGCTGACGTAGGATTCAGAGGGAGGCGTCCCGCACGTGATGTCACGAAAATCAATGTTTCCCGGGAAATCCAAATGCCAAGTTTTTTCAGAGGCGGACCAATTCGCCTCAAATGGCTTGATTTCAACTGAATTTTTTTGGTATTGCACAAGGTAAAAAAAATTGCACAAAATGCAAATTGTGACAGATATTTGACCAAAGTTTAATATAAAATAGGAGAATTACATTGATCTTGCTCCTGAATTTACCCGTGATATGCACTTTAAGCTAGCTAGTCAGTGAAACTCCACCTGACATGCTAGCAAACTCTTTTTAAACTCGAAATCATGTTGGGTAGCTAAAACTACTAGAAAAGCAAGATTTCTACATTCTGTTTATTTGGCAAGATTAGGCTAAAAGATATTTCTGAAAGCACTTCAGATAAGTTAGCATTATTCAAGTTTATTTGTACAGCGCTTTTAACAATAAACATTGTCGCAAAGCAGCTTTACAGAATTTGAACGACTTAAAACATGAGCTAATTTTATCCCTAATCTATCCCCAATGAGCAAGCCTGTGGCGACGGTGGCAAGGAAAAACTCCCTCAGACGACATGAGGAAGAAACCTCGAGAGGAACCAGACTCAAAAGGGAACCCATCCTCATTTGGGCAACAACAGACAGCCTGACTATAATATTAACAGTTTTAACAGGTATAACCCTCAACTGTCCTCATGGGGGCGTCCTTCACAGGAGTGGGGCGATAAAACTCCGACCAGACACAGGGCACCAGTTATGCTAACATTATTCATGTTAGCATAACTCCGTTTGTACATGCTAACTAACAGTGTCCAAGTTAACTAGCTATGTGTTAACGTTAGCCGTGGACAAGGCGATGGCAACTTGGTGAGAAAATCCATAGAAAGTCTAACCAGACTGTATAGCTATTGCAATGTTATCACTAGCTCTAAAAGCACAGACAGCTTCATTGCAAGCTTTCTCTTGGAATAAAATGTTTACATCCCTCAATATGCTTCCACAGGTTGGACGGTGAGTTTTTGTAGGCTGTGATGTGGTTCGTTTTCAGCAAACAAAGCAAACATTTAAAATGAAATGAATCTTTAATCTTTTCAGAAAACTGAAACATGGGTTCATAGGCCATGGGTGTGCGTGCATTCTCCAGAAGAACCGCCTCCTTCCATTCTGCCATCAATCGATCGTGTTCAAATAATGCTGCTGAGAAAGCATTGAACTTGATTTTATACAGTCTATGGACGTGACGTGACCCTAGTGATTACTGATCGGCTGTCTCAGTGTCACCTGTGAAAAAACCAATCACGTTTTGAAAAGAAAAGAAAAACCATCCACTTTCAAAGCTGCTTCATAGTAACGAGGAGCTTGATAGAAATGTCGTGGAGTGAAAAGTACAATATTTGTCTTTCAAATGTAGTGAAGTTAAAGTAATAAATTTCCAAAATAAATAATACTCAAGTAAAGTAGATACTCAAAAAGTGTACTTAAGTACAGTACTCAAGTAAATGTACTTCGTTACTGTCGACCCCTGTTACTGATACATTACATAAAGATATAAAATGAATATCTACTTACACATGATATACTTTAAGTTCAATAGAACAATAAAACAGACATAATTGTAAGGTGTTTTCATGGAAACAGACTGACACTGTCAGGTTTTCTGGGGATGGGCCTGGAAGAACTACACATAAAATAATTAAATAATAATGACTGGCATTGAGTGGTATATCAGATATATTCCATTCAGCTAATTCGAGTTGAAGACGACTTCAGTATCATGCTCGCTGAATGGAATATATTTGATATACCACGAAAAAAGCCAGCCAATAATAATAATAATAATAATAATATTATTATTATTATTATTATTATTATTATTATTATTATTATTATACATTCCTTTTGAGTGTTCAACAAGTCTTTCTCTTTCAAAATTCTCTCAAAATCTTCTGTATTTAACAAAGCAAACCTGGCGGCCATGTTTGTTTACAAATTGTCAGTCGCTTGCTCGCGCAGAAGTTTTACGTCTCTGACATGTGACGTCATGTTGTCTTGACAACTATGCAATATCATAAACCATATTCAACGCTCATTCTCCATTGGGTAGAGTGACATAATACACGTAGGATAAGCGATATGCTAACAATATTGCATGCTATCAAACCACATGAATGAAACCTGCTAGAATGGAATAGAACACGTTTTTCTTCCATTGAAAAAGTGTCCTGTATGTAGAATCATTTCTATTAAATATTCCAAACAAAACCATACAGGTGAACTTATGAAAAGACTTTACGGTATACTTAAAGTCATACTTTTTAAATATATGATGTCTTTCTTATCATTGAATTTGAAAAATCTGTGTCTTATAATATAATGCTTCTGTGAAATCCCAAATGTTCCCTCATTTATTTTCTATACTACTTATCCATTTTGGGTCGCCGGCAGAGGTGGACAATAACGAAGTACATTTACTTGAGTACTGTACTTAATTGCACTTTTTGAGTATCTGTACTTTACTTGAGTATTTTTTTTTTGGAAACTTATGACTTTAACTTCACTACATTTTTATCAAGGTCCTCGTTACTCGTTACTATGAAGCAGCTTTGAAAGTGGATGGTTTTTCTTTTTTTTCTAAAACGTGATTGGTTTTTTTCTCAGGTGACACTGAGACAGCCTATCAGTAATCACTAGGGTCACGTCACGTCCATAGACTGGATAAAATCAAGTTCAATGCTTTCTCAGCAGCATTATTTGAACACGATCTGTTGATGACAGAATGGAAGGAGGCGGTTCTTCTGGGGAATGCACACACCCATGGCCCATGAACCCATGTTTCAGTTTTCTGAAAGGATTAAAGATTCATTTCGTTTTAAATGTTTGTTTTGTTTGCCAAAAACGAACCACATCACGGCCTCCAAAAACTCGCCATCCAACCTGTGGAAGCATATTGAGGGATGTAAAAGTTTTATTCCGAGAGAAAGCTTGCAACAAAGTTGTCTGTGCTTTTAGGTCTAGCGGTGACGTTGCAATACCTATGCAGTCTGGTTAGTCAAATGACTTTCTATGGATTTGCCCGCCAAGTTGCCGTAGCCTTGTCCACAGTTAACATTTACACATAGCTAGTTAACTTGGACACTGTTAGTTAGCATGTAAAAACAGAGTTATGCTAACATGAATAACATTAACTTATCTGAAGTCCTTTCAGAAATATGTTTTAGCCTTATCTTGCCAAATAAACAGAATGTAGAAATCTTTCTTTTCTAGTAGCGTTAGCTACCCAATATGATTTCGAGTTTGAAAAGTGTTTGCTAGCATGTCAGGTGGAGTTTCATTGACTAGCTAGCTTAACGTTAAACCACCATGATGGTACAGCATGTGTTCATTTTGTGAATTCACATTTCTGTCTTTGGTCATGGCATTAGATATTGTAAGCGTTGTGGCAATAATACAACGATGCGTTGACAGAAAATGTACTTTTAATACTTAAGTATTTTTAAAAGCAAGTATTGCAGTACTTTAAAGGGCTCCTGACAGCAAAAAATATGTTAAATTGTTAATTTCAGCCATATTGAGTTGAATAAAATTACATATTTACTTCACACATCGCGCAACAGAATAGTAACAAACATCGTTTTGAATGGCCCGCCACGCAGATAAATCAATATCATAGCGAGCCAACCCACGACCAAGGAAGAAGGCGATATGACGTCACATGCAGAACCACTGACAGACATTTTCTCAACTTCTCGTTGTTCACCAGTGCTTTGCAAGTGAATATTTTTGCGTCTGAGTCATTTATTTTGGTGAATATGCCTGCTTGCTGTGTGGCTGGATTTTGCTCAAACACCAGGGAAGCCGGGTATAGTCTGTATACCTTTCCCAAGGATCCCATCAGACGTGAAGAGTGGGCAAAACAAGTGCGCCAGACACGGGACATGTGAACTCCCAATGACAGGTGGGCCTCTGTTTGACAGACATGTGGCACTTGTTTGATTAGTTGTTGATTGATGATTTTTCGGTGTAGATCTCTATCTTGTAATGAGATATTTACTAATAAATAATAGTAATAGGTGAATTTGTTAATGATTCAAAGTTCTGCCACAGTTCCGCTGCAATACCGTGTTGGCTGGACCTTATAGGCCTAACATGCAATTGAATTTCATCAGTTCATAGAAGTTTTTATTCTTATCAAATAAAAATGTGAGAAAACGGCCCAAATCTAAAAGACCATGAACTTTCAAGAGAGCATATTTTTTTAAAAGGAAATCAGTGCGGTAATATTGTCCGCATGCCCCCCCCCCCCCCCCCCCCCCCCCCCAGAGGACTAGATCTATTATTATTATTATATTACCATTCAGTGTTTTGGAGCCTCCCGATGTCAGCTGGGATCACGACGTTCTCTGCATTGGGCCCGTCGTCGTCTGTGTCCGAGTCGGAAATCTCGCCTTCTGCAGGCAAATCGTCCAGATACGGCTCAAAACGATAAGGCAAAATGCCACCCACTGCTTCATCTTCATGTAATCCGACATGTCCAGTGTCAACCTCAAAAAGGGCCTCAGTTTCTGAAGAGTGGTCAGAAAATTGCTCTGTTTCGTCGGCCATAGCTGCCTTGAAGGCCGAGCAGTCATTCTGCATGTGACGTCATGGCAAATATGGCGGCCACTGACAGCGGCTTAGCGCTTGGCCAGATTGACGCAACTTCGCACAAAGACAAATCTACTGATTTCGTTCCGTTGGTGGTTAGTTCTATCATGAAAGTGATCAGTGGTGTTTGTAGTTTTATTACAGAAACCTATTTTAGAGCATAATTTTGCTGTCAGGAGCCCTTTAACTTAAGTAGAAATTTGACTGGACAACTTTCACTTGTATCGGAGTAACCTTTGACCAGTGGGATCTGTACTTTGACTTAAGTAATGAAGTTGGGTACTTTGTCCACCTCTGGTCGCAAGTGCCAATCCCAGCCGACTTCGGGTGACAGGTGGCATACAAACTGGAGAGGTCACCAGTCCATTGCAGGGCTAACATGGAGACAAACAACTATTCACACTCACATTCATATGTATGGGCAATTTAGAGTAGCCAGTTGACCTAATATGCATGTCTTTGGACGGTGGGAGAAAACTGGAGCACCCGGAGGAAACCCACACAGGCACGAGGAGAACATGAAAACTTCACACAGAGAAAGGCCCCAGGTTGACTGGCAGGTTCAAACCGAGAACCCATTTGCTGTGAAGTGACAATGCTAAGCACTGCACCATCATGAATCAGCATGATGGTTGAAAACAGTTGTCCCATTCCTCAAGACTTCCAGTATGCTTTCTTTGCTCTAACACACTTTCCAGAACTCTCAAAGTGCACAGTCAATATCTAATGAGTCAAGATGCAAATGTGTGTGCTCGAAAAGAGAAGAAACAAAAAGGGGTTCCTAGGACTGGCAGTAAAGCCCATGGGCCTGTTCTGGTGTGGTCCTGTATGCAGCCATCCATTCAAGTGCCGGTTAGTTTCGCTCTCAACCCAAACAAGCTGACAGGCTGTGTTTATTTGCTCAAATGAGAAAACAAATTCTAAAATCCCGGTGCAGTTCTGGAGATCAAAACCACAATGCAAAAATCAATTAGTTCTACAAAGTCTCAAGGATTGGCATTCAGCAAATTGCCCTTGAAATACAGTTGCATACAAATCTCGCTTTTGTTTTATGTAGAAGAAAGGCTGAATTAAGTTTTAATAAATTACGCCTGTCCTGCATTTCGTAATTTAGAACAGGGCCCACAACTTCTTTCCAACCTTGTTTTATGCAGTACGATTTGGCTGAAGAGGGAATGGGATCCATCCAAACCTCCAACCATATCATTCACAGGTTGTGTAAAACCTGTGAACGATATGGTTGAAAAAGAGACTCGATTACTGAGACAACATCTTTTTTTCTTAAATTTGAGGAAGGAAATGTGAAAATGTTCTAAATAAGGTTTCCTTGCAATAGTCATCATAAGCAAACTCTAACACCAGCAAAATTTAACTTTAAATACAGAACAGTGAAATAGTGTCCAAAATAGCCAGCAAATGTACACCAACCTCTATTCCAGATACAGTTTCTCACAACACTCTCAATGACCCTGGTGTTATTTCAGCTCAGAAAATGCTTAAAGGTAGACTGCCTTTCAGATTTTTCAAGTGTAGGTCATAAAAAGAATTTTCCCTGACACCCAATTATTTTTGTTTAGTGGACCAAAAGCTACTGAATTCAAATCACAGACTTCCAATTTTATTAGTTTTTTTTAAACAGTACAATTAATTAATTTAGGGACACATGGCCCTAAATTCGCCGGTATTTTTTCCTGCTTCACCATGACCCAATTCAAGATATGAATGAATGAATGAATGAATGAATGAAGGCTTTATTTCAAACATATCAAAGTAGTACAAAACAGAAGAGAAGAAAAACAAACACAAGAAGCAAAAACAAAAGAACAAATAAAAACACTTAATTCAATTAAAAAACAATGGAACAATATTAACTTAACATGTTTGAAAAGGAGTAGGAAGAAGCATTAGCTTATTTAATCCTACCCCTTTTCTAATTAATTAATAATACTATTTGCTATTTAATTCCTGTGTGTGTATATATATATATTATTTATTATTTATTTATTTTTATTGTTATTATTATTTTTATTTACTATTTTTAAATCACATACTCCTAAACACAAGTAATTTAAACATATTTACCTGTACCAACAAAATAGAAAATAAACAAAATAAACAAAGTAAATAAAATATTACATCATGCATCACATGGTGGGCTTTCCCCGTTCACGCAAGGCATTGTGGGATACAAATTTAAAACAAGAGAGAAAAATGGCGGATGTGACTGTGTGAATGAAACGTGAAAGACTGACTACAGTAACAGAAAGTGAGAAGAAAAGACATTATGTTGTGAAAGAAAGGAAACTCAGGACAAAAATTAATAAATATCGGCGGTCAGCGAGCACCTTGGTGTGATCAGCTGTTCGTTTAGCGACAGAATGATGGAACTGTTAGTGCACGGTCAAAGGTAAACCTGTAGATGGCAGTAATGCAACACTGTGGATGCCAGCTGCTGTAAAACCCAAAAGAAGAAGAAAAAGAAGGAAAAAGAAGAAGGTAAACCTGTGTATGCGCACACGGACTTCCTCTGTCTGTTGGCTGAATGAAGCGAGTGATTTCATGCACATTATTTGCTTGGGAATTCCCTCAAATTAAATAATTTCCCAGTCACAGAATGGCCTGGGTTTTTTTTTTTTGTTGTTGTTGTTTTTGAGATATTACAGAAATAAGCATATATCACAATGACCAAATTTCAGAGGGTACTAAATTTCACTGATTTTATGAAATCAAAAGGCCGTCTAGCTTTAATATGATGACTGTTTAATTAAAGAGATTTTTAAAAAAAAGAGAGCGAGAGAGAGAAAGAGAAACATCTGGAAATTTGAAAACTGAGAAGATCAAATGATGTCAAACTAACTTAAAATTTATAGTCCTGTTTTTCCTAGGCTGGAATGCTTAACATTATGAAACGACTTAACAATTCATGAATCAATAAAAAACTATTTAGTCTCTGGGCCTGGGGGGAAATGAATTGTTCTGAGGGTGTACTTTAGAACTTCATGCTCTTTTTATATTCATTGAGAAAGGAAGCGAAAACTGCATCTGGAGAGGAAGAGGAAAGACAAGTAAAGCCAGGCCACATTCCATCTTGCCTTCCTGGGCGGTCAACAGACCTGCAGCATTCCTCTACCTGTCCATCAGACCAGGTGCATACTGCACTCAGTGTGCTCTCTTTTACACACACACACATGCACACACACACACTCATTGCAGTGGGACACACACTCACGGGGAGATGGAGAGCAAGGAGGGAACAGTGGGTGGAACATCCGGGTCTTTGGAGTGGCTCATCACTCACAAAGCATAGCAAATCCAGAAAAGCCTTCACACTGTGGCTTCGTACCTGTCTCAACTACACACACACGCACGCACGCACGCAAGCAGCACTTGGAGGGGATAAGTGACTCTCAAGTGGGAGGAGGAGAGCTGGGGACTAGGGAGAGGTGAGAAAAGGGAGGAGGGTGGAGGAAACTCATTTCAATGCTCCTCTCATGCAGAGGCAGTTGTATCTGCAGGGTTTGCCGAATGTAAAAAAGCCACAGCCGCTCCCAGAACAAAAGCACCATTCAGCGTGTGGAGCTGCTTCCCCTCCACACTACTCCAGTATCGTGCTTGTGCACACTCAGCCCCAGCAACACACACACACACACACACACACACACACACACACACACACACACACAGTCTACTTGTACATGCTATTTGACAGGCATGGGACTATATGCTTGAAAGGCTTGAATCAGACCCATTATTTCCAGCGTGCTGGACTGTTCCTTCCCTTTACGCTCCGGCTGCCTCCAAGTTCTCCCACAGCCCCCCAACCTCACTCATGTGTACAAGAAGAGCAGGCGAAACCCACCCTCCCTCCTTCTCCCCCCTTTTCCAAGTGGCCTTTCGGCACTTAACTTCTAGCCATTTTCCCCTTTAAAATTGATGTAAAAGGGAAGTAATGACCGTCCTTAACACCCCTCTAGCTGGCTCGCAAATGGTATATTCCAAGGCTGCAGAAGTTGAGAGAGCACATTGTTCATAATCAAGCACTGGAGGGGTGACTGCATGAGCTGGATATACTTTTTCCCCAGTGCCTTGATAGATCTCTTTTTCTTTCCCATACAACATAGCCTTGATAATCTGAACCATCCTGTGCCATCCTATTTTGTGCAGGATGTTCCAACATCTGATCACAATCAAATAATCTGGATACAATGCTGCTCTTTATGAGAGAGGACTGCTGGTTGCTCCCAGAAGAATCTTGGGAGATTGAGGGTGGGGGGTGGAAGGGTTGCACAGCTGAGTGTGTGGAGAGGGAATAACATATTGTATAACACCAGAGTTGGGTTTTTTTTTTTGTTTGTTTTTTTCAGTGGAACACAGAATCAAATAGGAAGTCTCGAAGTATTGGGAAACAACCCACAGTCTTTTAAAGACCATATCTTTCAGGAATCATGTGTGTTTTCCTGACAGTGTCATTGAGGTCAATTTCACTTCCTCTTGCTCTGTTAATATCCTCTTAGTTTTCAGTGCCTAAGCTTCCCACCCATTTCACAGTCATGCCAAATAATTTAAATGGGAGTTTCCAACTTTTTAATCCTCAAATCAAATAAATATTGTTTAAGCTTTAAGACTTGTCATATTTACAAATGAGAACTGTATCAAGACACATTCATGATCGCTAATTGTTTTCATTGACTTAAATTACAGATGATTTCACATGCACACACCCACCCATAATTATTTCTTCCATATTAATGACCTATTTTCTTCAAATACCTTGGAAATTACAGACCTGAGGTCCAGGCAATATCAGTACTGAATGATTTCTATATTTATTTCTATATTTCAACATTGAACAACTGTAAGTATCATTATAGACATTTGCTGCTTGTGCAGGTAAATAAAAGTTTGTATAAATACCAAAGTCCGCACCCACAATTCCAGGCCTCAACACCTTTTTCTTGCCAACCAGCGATTAGCATACCTGACAAAATGGCGTTCCTCATGAACCAGACTCACACTAATAGCAGGTATGTTGTGATCAGGTGACTGAGCTATTAAGCCCCTACACTTCTGATGAATGGGACTTTCTTGTGTAGGCTGACTCTTTGCACTTAATCAGATAAGCTGATTGGCTTTCTTCCTGTTGTTAAATGAGACCTGTCACCTCTTAAGGCAAAATGTCAAACATAAACATTTCTATTTAATGTTTTTGGTAGCAAATAAACATATGACGGGGGGATGCAGCCCTGTGCCTGAAATGATTCAAATAGTGAGGTTTGTGTAAAAAACAAAAAAATCTGTAGAAGATACAGAAATAAAATTTGAGATCCCGATTTTAAAGGAGAAAATGGATGTTAAAATCTCCCAACAAGAATATTGAATCAAGTGCAAAGAATGTCAAGATAGCAGCATCTCTACTGCACATCTCTGAGCGAAACAGACCACTGCTTTTCTCTTTGGTAAAACATGGTGCGATGTGAAAAAAACAGGAAATGCATGAACATCCATTTTTGTGGGATGAGAAAGCAGACTGACTTCCTGAACTCTGAATACTCCTAAGGATAGAAGCATGCTGTTTAGATATGTCAAAGATGGTCATTGTAGTTCTGTTAAGAGGAGGCAAGAGCTACTTAATTTCAGATCACGATGGGAAACGAAATTCTGGAAGAAAAAAAAAGCGATGTTCTGTATTTTAACATAATGGCATTTTACCCATTTATTTCCCAAGGTAAATACATTTTCAGGGTACTTGCTTCTTCAAATAACATAACTACTAAACAGTACCCTATAACATCATAAAACTACAGTACAAGCTGTCACACGTTTTAGAAACAATATAATGAACTATACATGCATGTGATGCATATAATTGTAAGAAGAAGAAACCTTTATTTGTCACATGCACACTTCAAGCACAGTGAAATTCATCATCTGCATTTAACCCATCTGAAGCAGTGAACACACACATACCCAGAGCAGTGGGCAGCCACACACAGCACTCAGGTACCTTGCTCAAGGGCACCTCAGCCCAAGGCCACCCCACGTCAACCTAACTGCATGTCTTTGGACTGTAGGGGAAACCGTAGCACCCAGAGGAAACCCATGCAGAACACACAAACTCCACACAGAAAGGCCCTCGCCGGCCGCTGGGTTCGAACCCGGAACCTTCTTGCTGTGAGGCAACCGTGCTAACTACTACACCACCGTGCCACCTCAATTGCACTTCATTTAAACTGCAGTTCCTTTAAAAGATATTTATGCCTTATCTTTTCCTGGTACACAATGATTTCAATATGTTCCTCTTTTGTCAAAAGCATTCTTAAATGCTATTATAAAAAAAATACCACCCCAATTCCATAAATTTGTGACGCTGTGTAAAAGGTAAATAAGAAAACAGAATGACAATTTGCAAACCTTGGAAGCCCTATATTTCACTGAAAATAGTACAAAGACAACATATCTCATGTTGAAACTGAGAAATTTTATTGTTTTTTGAAAAATATATGCTCATTTTGAATTTGATGTCAGCAACGCGTTTCAAAAAAGTTGGGATGGGGCATGTTTACCACTGTGTTGCATCACCTCGACTTTTAACAACATTCTGTAAACGTTTGGGAACTGAGGAGACTCATTGCTGTAGTTCTGAAAGAGAAATGATGCCCCATTCTTGCCTGATACACATATACAATTTGAGTTGCTCAACAGTTCGGGGTCTCATTTGTCGTATTTTGCGCTTCATAATGCGCCAAATGTTTTAAATGGGAGACAGATCTGGACTGCAGGCAGGCCAGTTTAGCACCTGGACTCTTTTACTACAGAGCCATGCAGTTTCAATATGTGCAGAAAGCGGTTTGGCATTGTCTTGCTAAAAGAAGGAAGGCCTTCCCCGAAAAAGATTTTGTCTGGATGGCAACATAGTGCTCTGAAACATGTATATATCATACAGCATTAATGATGCCTTCCCAGATGTACAAGCTACCCATGTCATGTGCACTCATGTCCCCTCATACCATCACAGATGCTGGCTTTTGAACTGTGCACCGATAACAAGCCGGATGGTCCCTCTCCTCTTTAGCCTGGAGGACATAGTGTCCATGATTTATAAAAAGAATTTCTACTTTTGATTCCTCAGACCTCGGAACAATTTTCCACTTCGCCTCAGTCCATCGTAAAAGAGCTCGGGCCCAGAGAAGGTGGCGGTGTTTCTGGGTATTGTTTATATCCGGTTTTAACTTGCATTTGTGGATGCAGTAATGAACTGTTTTCATAGACTATGGTTTTCTGAAGTGTTCCTGAGCCCATACAGTGATTTCCAGTACAGACACGTGTCTGCTTTTAATGCAGTGTCGCCTGAGGGCCTGAAGATCACAGGCATCCAGTGTCAGTTTTCAGCCTTGTCTTTTGCATACAGAGATTTCTCCAGAGTCTCTGAATCTTTTAATGATATTATGGACCACACATGATGTGATCCCCAAATTCTTTGCCAGTTACATTGAGGAACGTTATTCTTAAATTGTTGCACTGTTTGCCCACGCGGTCTTTCACAGAGCAGTGAACCCCTCCCCATCTTTACTTCTGAGAGACTCCGCCTCTCTGGGATGCTCATTTTATACCCAGTCATTTTGCTAACCTGTAGACAATGAACCAAATTAGGTGTTTTTTGTTTTTTTTTAGCATTACACAACTTTTTCAGTCTTTTATTGTCCTTGTCCCAACTTTTTTTGAAACATGTTGCTGACATCAAATTCAAAATGAGCATATATTTTTCAAAAAACAATAAAACATCTCAGTTTCAACATTTGATATGTTGTCTTTGTACTATTTTTAATGAAATATAGGGTTTCCAAGATTGGCAAATTGTCATATTCTGTTTTTCATTTACGTTTTACACAGTGTCCCAAATTTATGTAATTGGGGTTGTATAATATATAAACTAAGTGTGAAAAAAGTATTAATTTCCCTGATGTATGGAGACTTGTGGGACACCATGTATTTTTTTTCTCTATGATGTGTATATGATTAGTATTGCCAAACATGCACAACTTAGGGTTTTGGCTTAAACAGTAGCATATTTAGCCAGATAAAAAGAGACCTAACCTCATATAACCCACTGTCACTATGACAACCAGGCAGAAAATTTTAGCTTGATTTCCTACAGAAAAGAACTGCAAAAGCATATAAACCTACATAATTGGTCATAATTGTCTTGCCAATCATAAGCTACATGTCAGACATTGTGTTTTAGGCCTAGAAGCATCGACTAAACAGCGTCCACTAAAACACTGTAGCCATCATCAATACAATGTACTCCACAATTATTGGCACCCCTTGTAAATGTTAGTGAAAAGGTTTTGGGGGGAAAAATCCACCTTTTTGGTGCAGTAACTTCATCACGCGTTGCGAAAAATCCAACCTTTAATTGAAACAAATTTATTCAGATAAAAACTGAATAAATTAATATGTGCCACTATTACTGGCACCCTTGCATTTAATACTTTGTACAACCTCCCTTTGCCTGTAAAACAGCTCTAAGTCTTTTCCGATAACATTTTATAAGGTTGGAGATACAGAGCAGGGTGTCTGAGACCATTCCTCTTTACACAATCTCTCCAGATCATCCAGGATCCAAGGCCCTCTCTTGTCCACCTCTTCAGCTCACCCCACAGGTTTTCAATGGGGTTCAGGTCAGGGGATTGAGATGGCCATGGCAGAAGCTTGATTCTGTGCTCAGCTATCCATTTTTGTGTTGATTTGGACATGTGCTTCAGATCATTGTCCTCTTAGAAGATCCAGTGATGACCCAGTTTTAGTTTCCTGGCAGAGGCAGCCAGATTTTGGTTTAAAATGTCCTGGTGTTTCATGGAGTCCATGATGTCATGTACCCTAGCAAGGTTTCCAGGGCCTTTGGAGGAAAAACAGCCCCAAAACATCACAGAACTTCCACCATATTTTACAGTTGGGATTGGGCTCTTTTCATTATGGTCATCCTTCTTTTTACTTCAAACCCTTTTCTGGCAACCCTTCCAAATAATCTGTTGGCATGGAGGTGGAGTCTGATAGTGGTTTTGGAGACTTGGAAACTCTAAGATTTTACTTTTTCCTGTAATTCACCAACAGTGATCCTTGGGAATTTTTTTTTTTTAAATCTCTTACCCTCCTTCTCACTGGATGTGAGGGCAAAATAAACTTGGGTCCTCTTTCAGGCAAGTTTGTAACAGTTCCAGTAGATGTCCACTTTATTATTATTATTATTATTATTATTAACAGTAGAACTGACATTTTCAGACAAGCAGCTTGGGTTTTTTTTTAAATAACCATTCCCTGACTTATGAAAGTAAACACACTTCTCCCTCATGTAGTTTATGTGTCATCTTGATGGATGACTAAGGGAATTTGGCCTTTGTGTCACCTCATATTTGTACCCCAGTTAATCAGGAAGTTATGGATTACAGCTTGAAAGTTCCTACACACTCCAATCAACTCAAAAATGTACAATTTAATGGGAAACATGCTTCAGTTACACTGTGTTCACTATCATTTCCAGGGGTGCCAATAATAGTAACGCATGTTTTTGTCAAAAATAATTATTTCTTGATGAGGGATTTGTTTTTCTCTGAATAAATATATTTCAGTTAAAGGTTGGATATTTTTTTCCAGTGGGAGATGAAGCTACTTCAAGAAAAGGTGGATTTTTTCTCACCCTTTTTACTAATATTTATAAGGGGTGCCAATTATCATTATCTCTCTCATATGTCAAGTCTATTTGTATAGCGCTTTTAACAATAGACATTGTTGCAAAGTAGCTTTACAGAATTTGAATGACTTAAAACATGAGGTAATTTTGTCCCTAATCTATCCCCAATGAGCACGCCTGTGGCGACGGTGGCAAGGAAAAACTCCCTCAGATGACATGAGGAAGAAACCTTGAGAGGAACCAGACTCAAAAGGGAACCCATCCTCATTTGGGCAACCACAGACAACATGACTAACATTAACAGTTTTAACATGAAGTCAGTTTCGTTGATGTTCTAAACTCTTCACTGATGGAAACTTGAGTGCAAAACTGTTCATGACGACTGCAGTCCTAAAGTTATCAAGTCAACTGTAGTCCTCAGCCATAAAAGCATTATTGTAAGTATCCAGAGCGTCTTCCAAGTGTGACTTTCAACTGTCAATATGGAGCCGTCCTCTACAGGAGCGATGTGATGAGACTCCAGCCAGACGCAGGGCATCAGGATGGATCAGGCAGGTCTAAGGAGCAGAAGAGGTCAGGATCTCAGTCTCAGGATTGACATGTAACTCAGAGGGACAGATGGGGAGGGGGGAAGAGAGAGAAAACACAGGTTGTTAGGTATGCCCAATGTCACCTGAATAAGTAGGAACAGTATACATTTTGCACTGAGTCCAAGAAGCAAATGTGTGTATATATATATATATATATATATATATATATATATATATATATATATATATATATATGTGAGGGAGAGACAGACAGAGAGAATCCACAATGAGCATATGGTATATGCAAATATGGATACAGAGTAAACAGTCCCAGTAAGACAGAGAATACTTCATGCTTCCTTAGGAAGTTGCATATTTTTGCTATTTTTTTGCAGTTGTCGGACCACTTCCACTGCATAATTACAAGAGCAGGCAGTTCATTTGGACTGTCTGACGAGATATATATATAGTGGTGCCTGAAATTTTGTGAATCCTTTAGAATTTTCTATACATTTCTGCATAAATATGACCTAAAACAACATCAGATTTTCACACGTCCTAAAAGTACATAAAGAGAACCCAGTTAAACAAATGAGACAAAAATATTATACTTGGTCATTTATTTATTGAGGAAAATGATCCAATATTACATATCTGTGAGTGGCAAAAGTATGTGAACCTTTGCTTTCAGTATCTGGTGTGACCCCCTTGTGCAGTAATAACTGTAACTAAATGTTTTCGGTAATTGTTGATCAGTGCTGCACACCGGTTTGGAGGAATTTTAGCCCATTCCTCCGTACAGAACAGCTTCAACTCTGGGATGTTGGTGGGTTTCCTCACATGAATGGCTCGCTTCAGGTCCTTCCACAACATTTCGATTGGATTAAGGTCAGGACTTTGACTTGGCCATTCCAAAACATTAACTTTATTCTTCTTTAACCATTCTTTGGTAGAACGACTTGTGTGCTTAGGGTCATTGTCTTGCTGCATGACCCACCTTCTCTTGAGATTCAGTTCATGGACAGATGTCCTGACATGTTCCTTTAGAATTCGCTGGTATAATTCAGAATTCATTGTTCCATCAATGATGGCAAGCCGTCCTGGCCCAGATGCAGCAACACAGGCCCAAACCATGATACTACCACCACCATGCTTCACAGATGGGATAAGGTTCTTATGCTGGAATGCAGTGTTTTCCTTTCTCCAAACATAACACTTCTCATTTAAACCAAAAAGTTCTATTTTGGTCTCATCCGTCCACAAAACATTTTTCCAATAGCCTTCTGGCTTGTCCACGTGATCTTTAGCAAACTGCAGACGAGCAGCAATGTTCTTTTTGGAGAGCAGTGGCTTTCTCCTTGCAACCCTGCCATGCACACCATTGTTGTTCAGTGTTGTCCTGATGGTGGACTCATGAACATTAACATTAGCCAATGTTATAGAGGCCTTCAGTTGCTTAGAAGTTACCCTGGGGTCCTTTGTGACCTCGCCGACTATTACACGCCTTGCTCTTGGAGTGATCTTTGTTGGTCAACCACTCCTGGGGAGGGTAACAATGGTCTTGAATTTCCTCCATTTGTACACAATCTGTCTGGCTGTGGATTGGTGGAGTCCAAACTCTTTAGAGATGGTTTTGTAACCTTTTCCAGCCTCATGAGCATCAACAACGCTTTTTCTGAGGTCCTCAGAAATCTCCTTTGTTCGTGCCATGATACACTTCCACAAACATGTATTGTGAGGATCAGACTTTGATAGATCCCCGTTCTTTAAATAAAACAGGGTGCCCACTCACACCTGATTGTCATCCCATTGATTGAAAACACCTGACTCTAATTTCACCTTCAAATTAACTGCTAATCCTAGAGGTTCACATACTTTTGCCACTCACAGATATGTAATATTGGATCATTTCCTTCAATAAATAAATGACCATGGATAATATTTTTGTCTCATTTGTTTATGTACACTACTGTTCAAAAGTTTGGGGTCACCCAGACAATTTTGTGTTTTCCATGAAAAGTCACACTTTTATTTACCACCATAAGTTGTAAAATGAATAGAAAATATAGTCAAGACATTTTTCTGGCCATTTTGAGCATTTAATCGACCCCACAAATGTGATGAGGGCAGCACGGTGGTGTAGTGGTTAGCGCTGTTGCCTCACAGCAAGAAGGCCGGGTTTGAGCCCCGTGGCCGGCGAGGGCCTTTCTGTGCGGAGTTTGCATGTTCTCCCCGTGTCCGCGTGGGTTTCCTCCGGGTGCTCCGGTTTCCCCCACAGTCCAAAGACATGCAGGTTAGGTTAACTGGTGACTCTAAATTGACCGTAGGTGTGAATGTGAATGGTTGTCCGTGTCTATGTGTCAGCCCTGTGATGACCTGGCGACTTGTCCAGGGTGTACCCCGCTTTTCGCCCGTAGTCAGCTGGGATAGGCTCCAGCTTGCCTGTGACCCTGTAGAACAGGATAAAGCGGCTAGAGATAATGAGATGAGATGAGACAAATGTGATGCTCCAGAAACTCAATCTGCTCAAAGGAAGGTCAGTTTTATAGCTTCTCTACAGAGCTAAACTGTTTTCAGCTGTGCTAACATGATTGTACAAGGGTTTTCTAATCATCCATTAAGCTGGGCATACACTGTGCGATTTTTGGCCCGATTTTGACACGATTTTCACTCGTGCGACTATTTTGGAGATTGGGCCGAGTCTCGGATCTTGTAGTCTACATGGGGTAACGACAAGCAATTAACACCTCACGACCTCCTCCCGATCGATCGGATGAAAATCAAACCTGTTTGAAATCCTGAGCATTGCATCCGAGCATCGGATCGTATAGTGTGAGAACAGGAATCGTAAGCTGCGTGCTGTTTACCCCTGCGATTCACTCGTACAGTGTGAGCAGCAGCTGAATACCGCAATTGAAAAAAATCGCACAGTGTATCCCCAGCTTTAGCCTTCTGAGGCAATGAGCAAACACATTGTACCATTAGAACACTGGAGTGATAGTTGCTGGAAATGGGCCTCTATGGACCCTTTTCACGTGACGTCACGACAAACGTGGCCGCCATTTTGGACATGTACTACCAGTAGTTTACCACAGCCAACATTGAGGAACGGCAGCAAAGAAAGTTTTTACTTTCAGCAAGACTTCCATCATGCCACTATATTGTTGTGCACCTGGATGTAGTAACCATCAACAAACAAGGCAAGGTTTATCATTTTATCGGATCCCGACGGAGAAGATGGATAGCGGCCATTAACAGGAAAGACTGGCAGCCCTCGGCATACCAACGCTTGTGTAGTGACCACTTTGTTGGAGGTAAGACGAATAAAATTAGCCAGAAAAGGCATTACATTGCTGTTAACATTCTGTGGCGGCGAGTGTAACCAAATAGGCTAAAATAACCCATTGTAACCTCTTTGTTCTTCTGTAGTAGCTATTGTTGACTAGCTAATGTCAACAACATATGTTACTGTAGCAATGTTTACGTTCAGTCATTTGGATGACTGTTAAAACCTTTCAGTCTCAAGTTTTTCCTTTACTGTATTTACTAGTTTACTGTAATTATGATCCGGCAGCTATTTACACCGGATCCAGTGCAAATAGCTGCCGGAGCCAACGTCTGAGGTTCTGGAGCGCGCTCCGGCTTGCTCCCCCTCAAATTAAGCAGCGCGCTCCGGCTTGCTCCCGGAGTGCTCCGGCCGAGGTTCCGGAGCGCGCTCCGGCTTGCTCCCGGAGTGCTCCGGCCGAGGTTCCGGAGCGCGCTCCGGCTTGCTCCCGGAGTGCTCCGGCCGAGGTTCCGGAGCGCGCTCCGGCTTGCTCCCCTCAAATTAAGCAGCGCGCTCTGGCTTGCTCCCGGAGTGCTCCGGCCGAGGTTCCGGAGCGCGCTCCGGCTTGCTCCCCCTCAAATTAAATTGCTCCCCCTTAATTTGAGGGGGAGCAAGCCGGAGCGTACGTGAGGTGGGGTTTACATTAGACCGTATCAGCGGATCATCAGATTAACGTTTTTAAAACGATTAGTGTGCACACAGCAACGCCAATACACGATTCACGTGCACACAGCAACGCCAATACACGGATACGCTCGGCTCCGCAGGCATCCTGCGCTCCAAATCACTCCGCCCTGAACAGCGAGTGCCCTCTGGAGGGTGCGCACTCCGGCCCTGCGCAGCTCACAGAGCGCGCGAGTGAAGCGCACGAGCAGCGATTCGGGACTGAGCCGCTGTGTGTGTGATCCCAGTGCATATCGGGCATGCGTGTCACTTACCACTTGCAAGTGGAAGGATGGCAAGCCTAAAGACAATCATAACTACACAATGGGCAGTATTTGCATCAGTATTTGCAGTATTTTCATACTTTTATACTCTTTAATGAAAGGTGATACAAGGCGGAAGTCCGTGCCGTTTTTCAGCAGTCGCGTCACATGACCAACGCCAGCGAATCAGGAAGGTGGATGTCACAGTGACGTTGTCCAATGACGACGCCAGCTAGAGCTCAGCACAGCGTATCCGCGTATCCTCAATGTTTACACAGCACCGGACCAGACACGATCTGGATTGAATACGTGGACCCTGGCGGATTCCCGTTTCCCGGTGTTTCCAGGCGTTTTAATGTAAACGGACAGTGCATCCGCGAAGAAAACGAGACAGATATGGTCTAATGTAAACTTGGCCTCAGTGAACAATCCTGGTGGAAGCAGGTAAACGTCGTTCTCTAAGCCTGCTAACCTCAATTTTTGCAAATACCTCAAACTCTGCTCGCCCTGTAAATGCCCTACGTCGCTGGATAGTGAAGGTGTTTTCTGCATCTCGCTCCTTTTTCTTTTACGTTTTTCGTTTGTCGCCTCCCTCGCATTCAAACCGATTCGAGCCGAAGTCCGCTACATGTCCAAAATGGTGGTCGCGTTTACGAAGGTCACGTGACTGAAAAGGGTCTATACACCTATGCAGATATTGCACCAAAAACCAGACATTTGCAGCTAGAATAGTCATTTACCACATTAGCAATGTATAGAGTGTATTTCTGATTAGTTTAAAGTGATCTTCATTGAAAAGAACAGTGCTTTTCTCATCATCTCTAGCCGCTTTATCCTTCTACAGGGTCGCAGGCAAGCTGGAGCCTATCCCAGCTGACTACAGGCGAAAGGCGGGGTACACCCTGGACAAGTCGCCAGGTCATCACAGGGCTGACACATAGACAACCATTCACACCTACGGTCAATTTAGAGTCACCAGTTAACCTAACCTGCATGTCTTTGGACTGTGGGGGAAACCGGAGCACCCAGAGGAAACCCATGCGGACAACATGCAAACTCCACACAGAAAGGCCCTCGCCGGCCCCGGGGCTCGAACCCAGGACCTTCTTGCTGTGAGGCGACAGCGCTAACCACTACACCACCATACCGCCCACAGTGCTTTCATCTCATTCTCTCGCCGCTTTATCCTTCTACAGGGTTGCAGGCAAGCTGGAGCCTATCCCAGCTGACTACGGGCGAAAGGCGGGGTACACCCTGGACAAGTCGCCAGGTCATCACAGGGCTGACACATAGACACAGACAACCATTCACACCTACGGTCAATTTAGAGTCACCAGTTAACCTAACCTGCATGTCTTTGGACTGTGGGGGAAACCAGAGCACCCGGAGGAAACCCACGCGGACATGGGGAGAACATGCAAACTCCACACAGAAAGGCCCTCGCCGGCCCCGGGGCTCGAACCCAGGACCTTCTTGCTGTGAGGCGACAGCGCTAACCACTACACCACCGTACCGCCCACAGTGCTTTCATCTCATTCTCTCGCCGCTTTATCCTTCTACAGGGTCGCAGGCAAGCTGGAGCCTATCCCAGCTGACTACGGGCGAAAGGCGGGGTACACCCTGGACAAGTCGCCAGGTCATCACAGGGCTGACACATAGACACAGACAACCATTCACACTCACATTCACACCTACGGTCAATTTAGAGTCACCAGTTAACCTAACCTGCATGTCTTTGGACTGTGGGGGAAACCGGAGCACCCGGAGGAAACCCACGCGGACACGGGGAGAACATGCAAACTCCACACAGAAAGGCCCTCGCCGGCCCCGGGGCTCGAACCCAGGACCTTCTTGCTGTGAGGCGACAGCGCTAACCACTACATCACCGTGCCGCCCCCACAGTGCTTTTCTTTCAAAAATAAATAAGGACATTTCAAAGTGACCCCAAACTTTTGGACGGTAGCGTACTTTTAAGACTTGCATGAAAGTCTGATGAGTTTTCGTATTTATGCAGAAATATAGAAAATTCTAAAGGGTTCACAAACTTTCAAGCACCACTGTGTGGCTATTAAAATGAAAACCCAGTGGCCGGATCTGATCCTGAGGCGCGTTTGAGCTGCTGGTTAAGAGGCACTGATGGCCTGTCCAGGAGGATTAAGCGCGTGCTGTGGAGTCGCCATAGCCGCGTGCCTGCTGGAAATGAGAGATCCTTCTGCAGTTTCCTCCTCGCGCGCGCCTGCACGCCTCAACTTCTTTTGGGAACTGAGGGACTATTTGGAAGAAATTTTCACAAATAAATCCTTTCATTCGCTGCGACAAAACAAGCACGTTGCCGAAATGCCTGCTTACGGGTTAAATGACAAACAATACGAGTTAATCAAAAACAGTTTGGTTCATTATGTCTTATTCATACTTTGAGGCGGAAGGATTTGAGGGGCGCAATGCGGCCGAAGCTTCCGCCCAGTTTTCCGATGCGCGTCGGCCGAGTTGAAAATGGAGTTCCTGCAGAGAAAGCAGATCCTCTGAACTTCCACACCACTCTTCGTTGGTCCACGTATTGTTTCGCGTGTATTTTGGAATAGTTTATGTATTAACCTTTGCATCGGGTCGTTTTTCAGGTCTGTCTATGCTGGTGCACAGTGAGGCGCTTTCTGTTTTCCCAGAAAGTTGCTGAGAGGGAGTAGCTCGGCTGCTAGCTGCCCGGTCACAAAATCCAACCAAAATCGAGCAGGGTTTTGTGCACTTATTCGGTTGAGACACTTGTGGAATTTGTGACTGATTTACAGAAGACAAAGTTGAGGATGATCATACGGTTGCAGATGGATTTTATTCCCTGGGAAGCTCCGAGTCAGCGGCCGAGGCTCCTGTCCTCCTCCTCCTCCTTCTTCTTCTGAATTGGTTTGTCGGAGCTGCCGAGCTCAGCAATGCGCCGCTTCAGTCGCGTCGAACTGCCGCTGTTTTGTGAATAACTGCGTTTCGATGCGAACCAAAATGGTGATTTTTGCGACTTGTTTCCCCGCCTTGACTGCCGCGTCGATGCTGTTTGCAGAATTTGGATCCCCGTGAGGAAAAAAATGAGCGAAGAACCGGCAAATCCAAATAACGAGTGAGTTATCCTTCAATATTCACTAAAAACCCACAGCTCACACAATGTCTTGGATTTTTCTTGTTTTTATGAAGACCGACCTGAGGCGTGTTGAATTCAGTACGTATATCTGAGGTTTAAAGGGCTTCATAATCCTTGATCAGATTATATTTTTACCTGGCTGCAGTGAAACTCACTTTTTGTTTTTGTTTGTTTGTAAGGCCTGTTTCATTTCTTCACAGTATTAGCTTATACCTCATTGTTTTTGTTTGTTTACATTACTGTCTTTGAGCTCAGTTTAAAACAGTACAGAAGAATATATATCATATATCATACACATTGTCTTAAATAGAATGTCTGTCTGTCTAACTCTTATCCGTGCCAGTTTATGGTTTGTGATATATATATATATATATATATATATATATATATATATATATATATATATATATTAGGATTACAAGGCAACTCGGGGTAATGTAAACATGATCCGACCGATTAAAGAAGACGTCTTTCACAGAGCCTGACTGTTTTGTCAGTATTGTAACGCATATATATATTTTTTTAATTTTATACAATACTCTAGAAACACTAGACAGTCTAGTAGGTCTAAAATATACATCCTTGTATAGTTACCAAGACTTAAAAAGAAGTGGTTTGTAGAATGTGAGGTATTTTAATTCAGTGTGCGGGATGATTACCGCAGTGTCGCGCGCAGACAGGACAGACTGTGGACGCCATATTTTTCTCAATCACACTCATTTGCATATCGCAGTCCTCATTCATAAAAAACGCCAAAATGACAGTTTTGGATCCTCAAACCGGTCTTTATTCAAACCGTAGACGGTTGTGTTCGGGATCTGGTGTAAATTGAGACGGTATTTGATGAGTATTTGTGGTGTTTTTCTGCGTATAAGCCGTGTTTTTTGTGTGTTTTTTTTAATGGGCTGATCGGTTGTTGACAGTCAGTGAGGAAAAGCTGGTCGGGAGGCGCTGCGGTCACGTGACCGCCTCCATTCATAAACTACCTGGCTGCTCATTCACACTCCGCTCTACTGTAAAGACCGGAGGCTCACACAAAGATCACAGCTAGCATGCTGCTGAGCTGATTATTTCCCTTGGCACATCTCGTCCATTTCTAATGACCTTTGCTGTTCAGTTCAAGTTCTGATGGTCGGCACGACACCCATGCACATGGCAGATTTGTCCTCCTCTGTGCCTCATGTCAGTGGAGCGCCCATGTTCTCTCGCCATTTTTCTTCATGTATCAGATCCATGTTTCACACCGTGTCCTTGAGAAACTGCTCATGTCCTGCCATATATATATATATATATATATATATATATATATATATATATATATATATAAATTAAAATGACTTTTTTTTTTCCTTTTTCCCCTTTACAACTGAACGCACAAGTCATCTTGTGATAGTGATTAAATATATCAGTCACTCTTTGTTTTGCAGTTTTCTGGAGTATTTTTATTTTCATCCCTGGTTGAGGCTTTTTTTTTTTTTGCGCAATGCTGAGGATCAGCAGATGCTGCTCGTGTGGTCAGGAAAAAGACGACACGATGTGATAATTTTAGCAAAAATGTCCTCTTTCTTCTAAACAAGACGATTCTTTTCCAATTTCAGTGCTGGTCACCAAATGGAAGCGGATACATCTGTGCGCTTTGCATGTGTAAGGACATGTCTCATCTGTGACGCAGTGTTAATTTCCACTCCGTACATATGCAATCTAGCTTCCCAAACCTTAACATCCTGCAATTTTGTCTTTATTACAGTTTGTGCATCGTCTTTTGGGGTGTGTTACTGAAGTCAACTGTGTAATAAGCTGTTTAGTAAGAGTAGTAATAATCTGCACTGATCGTGCTTTTTTTTTTTTTTTTAATCATATTTTATTTTGAGATTCGGATGTTGGCGAATAGATTAGAGGCGCATGTAGGGTGTTTTAGGTTTGCCCTGTGTTTGTGTATGAGATGCATGGAGACCAAAGACGTTTCATGAGCTCTGCTGACACAGGAGGCTAATCTAAACTGTAGGCCAAAGGCTACAAAATAACAGGAAATGGATTGGTAACATGATAAAGTGTAATTTTTATTACTCCTGTCACTGTTTTGACAGGAGTAATAAAAATTACTCCTGCCAGGACAGGCCACATATCAATCATGATCATCAAGAAATGAAAGTGTCGTCCGGTGGACTCTTATTGGTTTTCCAAATCACATTTTTAAAAAATTTATTATTTTCAGGTTTATTGAATAAATCATACACTTCACATTCTCATGACTTAAAATCATAATAACTTAATCCAATGTGGTGTTTGTTTGTGTGCCATACATAGTGGTTAGCACTGTCTCCTCACAGCAAGAAGGTTCTGGGTTTGAGCCCAGTGGCCGACGGGAGCCTTTCTGTGAGGAGTTTGCATGTTCTCCCCGTGTCTGTGTGGGTTTCCTCTGGGTGCTCTGGTTTTTCCCTCACAGTTAGGTTGACATGGGGCAGCTTTGGGCTGAAGTGCCCTTGAGTAAGGTAACCTAACCCCTAACTGCTCCCTGGGGGCTGTAGTATGGCTGCCCACTGCTGTGTGTGTGTGTGTGTGTTCACTGCTTCAGATGGGTTAAATGCAGCTGAAGAATTTCACTGTGCTTGAGTGTGCATGTGACAAATAAAGGCTTCTTCTTCTAAAGTGCTTATACAATAATTCATCATGATACCCGCATGGAGGACCAGGATAAACATGCTGTTTATTCACTTCGCCGCTGTTTCCCGTCACGTTTAAGTGAACAGTGTTGTAAATACATTTGACCCAAATTTGACTGTGCCCATTTTTCCTGTTCCATTGACATTGTTGTACATGCTGGCATTTGTTTTCTTGATAAATCCCATAAGTGCTGGTGTACTACTTGTGTGGTGTGGATTGAATGGAAAATCGGTTGCGCTACACAGGCGTGTCATGTACTCGATGAATCTGTTGTGAGTTCTCGGTCAGACTTACCTTTTTCGCCGAACATGTCCTGGCAGCTTCATTTTATGAGTTGAATAGTCCTTACTGAGTGACTGAGTATCTAATTCATATAGGGTGTAGCTCAGCCCAAAATAAAGGTAACATCAACGACTTTCTTTGATGGGATTGTTAGAGACCTTCTAAGTTAATTGGGGGGAAAAAAATGGAGCTGTCGCATTTGCGTTTATAGCTCTGAATGGACCGGTGCTGCAGAAGTTAGCACTTGGAATACTAGTAGTAGAGACAGTGGTGAAGTTACAACTCTGGTGGTAATAAATGGAGTTGCAACATAAAATATAGCCGCTTATAGCCCCATGAGTAAACCAAATACTTATTAAATATTTCTGTCTAGAGCAGCAGTTGAACTTTGTTTGTTTGGTGATATTTGTGACATTTGCATGCGTCTATCTAGTCTAAAGAAGAGGATGTGGTGTTATAATACTAATGGTGAGTCTAAACTCCATTTTAGCCATCGCAAGAAAAATGGTCCATGGCATGTTTAGACTGAACTAGCTCAGCAGATGGTTTCTTTGATATTTCTATTTTTAGTTATATTTATATCTATCTATCTATGCAGTTGTATAGAAACCTTCCACTTCTATGACACACAAACGCATGAAACTTCCTGTTTACAACTTTTACATGTGATTAGCATCCTTGACTGATCAAGTTTAGATACTTGCGACTAAGCCTGAGCGTTCTCTCAAGATGTACTGCTATTTTTGCTCTTTCATACAAATTTGCATGCAAATTCTGTGAAAATGGGCTCTATCAGGCCTCGTCTGAAGATCAGTCAAATTAAACACACGAGAATGGTTAGGTTTTGTTCATGGGCACAGGTATCATTATTCCCTCTGCATTCTTTTTGGAAGGTGCTTTTTATGGTGCATTACTTTTTCCAAATTTGAAGGTCGCATACATATTCATTTTGGCGAAAACCCCCCCACTATTATTCTGTTGATTGCACAAGATCTACAAGAAGGTTTTAAAAACACTGAACCCAAACCTGTTTCCTGATCCAGTCTGCATAATTATTTGGTTGTGTGCGCGTGGGGGTGTGTTGGTACGATTCAAAAGATTGGACACGCCTTCTAATTCAATGTTTTTTCCTTATTTTTATTAATTAAGACACTTCCTGTCTGAAAGTAAGAATGGATGTTTTTCTTTACTTAGTTGAGCAGTTCTTGATATCATATGGATTACTGCAGTTGTGGAATAGGGCTATTTACTGTATTTTTTTATTATTATTATTTACTGGTTGATCTCAAATGCATTTAAGAAGGCAATAAAACTCATTAACTTTTGACGAGGCACACCCGTTAATTGAAAAGCATTCCAGGTGACTACCTCATGAAGCTGGTTAAGATAATGCCAATAGTGTGTAAAGCATCAAGGTAAACACTGGCTGCCTTTTTAAATTTACAGCACCATACAACAATATTATAAACCAAGGTGTGTTAGTTGTGGTGTGTGTGACCAGTTCAACATGCATCTAGTTTCTTGTCCCAACATTTTTGTATGCTTTTTTATATACCACAATTTTGTTGGATCAAAATTACAAAGGTTTTTCTTCGAGATCCTTTCATTGGACACCTTTTGAAAGTTTTGAAAACTGCAAATACGTTTATGACCGAAATAAATGGAGTCTGTAAGCTGGATAATGACCAACATGTAATTTATGTTGTCTGGCTGTGGTCAGGCTTAAAACAGCCTTTCATTCATATTACTGATGAGTGATGGAACCTTTTTTTTTTTTTTTTAAAACATGTTCATAGCATTAATACAGGCTTTGGTTATTTGGTTTTGGTTGGGCTGAAAAATGAATTTGGTGTAAAAACAATATTGATGTACAGTAGTGTGACAACCTGCTAAGCAAAAACAAGGATCCACTCCTACCTTGTCCCCGCAGATCAGATAGCCACGTGATTGTGCCTGAGCTCTGTTTAACAGATGTTCCACGAAATCGAGTCGTACATGAGCTGATAGCCGATGAGGCGCGTAGCACCAAGTTGGCTGTAAGCCATGTACGATGAGGTTGAGTGGAATAACTGTTATTCGATCCACATTCACTGGAATTTGAGAAACAGAGCATTTTTATTTTTTGTAAATTTAAAAAAAAAAACTTTTATACAAAACGTCTGACAAAATCATTTCCGCTGAGGTGGACTTCTTAAAAACCTATCACTGGCTGTATGAATTGACTTTAGTGGGGTGTTGTTGTTGTTGTTGTTGTTTTTCCCCCCCTTCTCCTGTAGAAAGTGCTATCTTACTGTCGTGCCGAGGTATAGAATAGTTTTAGACATTTGTTTAATTCTTCCTTGGACTTTTCAGTTATGTAATTTTCAAATTTCTTTGAGCTTTTGAACCAGTCTTAAAATTCAACACATTTTACTGCTTAAATACGAAGAATGTAAACAAACAAATACTTTCATTCCATATTTTGTTGCTTGCTTTTTGGTATTTTTTTGCGGTTTTGTTTTCGAGCAGAGTTTTTATTTCATCCTTGGTTGGTTCAGTGTAACACGCCGACATTTTGTTTTTCTCTACTCACGGTATATGAGCTGATATCCTAGTAGTAGAGTAGCCAATCAGAGCACGCGATTGCTTGTATCTAGTGAATGTGGATAGAATAAAGATATTTATATTCCCTCATTTTTTAACTTGATGAAGCGTAATGTAGTGTTCAGGGTCAAAAAGAAATTTGATTAGTATTAAGTTCTTATATTTTTGAAGGTGCCTTTTTCCTCAGAGTCATATGTATACAGTATGACTTATGTGTGACGAGTTGGCCAAAGTACGTAAGGCTAATTATTTATGCCGTGCTATTAACTATTTAAAACCTCACCGCGTCAGTTTTGTGTTGGGATGAAAATTCTGAAACGGTGCCAGAAATCTACAAAAGAACCAACCGTGAAAGTGTACAATGTGACCGGTTTTTCGTTCAGTCGTTCAGCTTCTGTCACTTTGTTCTTAATTCTGTCGTTTCAGCTAGGTTTTGTTTAGCTCCGTGACATTCTCATCCTGATCTAGACGAGACAGCGAGGCATGTGTCTGCACACGAGTCTTTCCTGAGGGCACATTTCACAGCTCAATTTTCATGATGCCATGGTTTAAATTGGTAACTGGTGTCCTTCCTATGATGGAGGTTTTGACAGTTGTGTGGCCTGATTAAAATGAAAGAGAACAGTTTTTTTTACTTGGGTCTCCTGCCATTTGATGGCTTGAGTAGTTGTGTTCTAGTAAAACGTAAACTGACCATTGGAATTGGTGGAAGAAGTGCTGTTTATAAGAAATCCCATGAGAGAAGGCTTGATTTTTGGACTGATGTACTTGCATGATGTCTGTGTAGGAAGTGAATGATTTGCAGCATTTTCCTTGAAGCTTGATAATGCTGCGTGACTGCTGGATCCTCATATATTAAAGCAACATCAACTTTCAAGGTTCGTAAGGAATAAAAGCTGGTGCGTTTGTTCGTTTTATTCCTGAAAAATGTATTGTTGGATTTTGTTGCCTCCATGGTCAAACTCGAATACTGAGTAAGACCTGAACCAGTTCCCTCATGTTGCTCTCATTTCCTTTTTGTATTTAAGGAACAGAGCAAGCAAAGAGCATGAATGTCACATGCCTATAATATCATTTTGTAAAATGACGTGGCTTGGTTCTGATTTGATTTAGTCATACGCAGTTCCACCACCCTTTTTTTTTTTTTTTATGAAAGGGATAAACAACTGATTGCACTTTTGTATTTACTTACAGACAAGAAATCCTGTTTTGCTGTCTCTCATAGTGGCTTCCAGCTTTCTGAACTGTGTGTAGATTCCTTGAGGTGTGTATGTGTGTTGTGCCTGATTAGGCTGCAGCTGTGCTAAGCCTGTGTTCTTGTCTAGGAGGCCACAGGCATAACGGGCTCCAGATGTAAATCTAAAGCCTTGTGCTGTTCATCAGCTCCCCAAACTCTTTGAAAATAAGGAGGGTGAATCTGTGTGCCTGCGCGAGGATGTTTGTGTGCATGTACATACTTGGCGTATTCTATCAAACAACTGTAACAGGAGTTGTTACACATTTTACCCTTGCACTCCATAATAATGTGTGTATTTTATTATAGAACAAATAAAATCACGATGTTTTCAGTGGATGTTCAAAGAAGCTCAGTGGGAAATGCACAAATACAGCTGTCCTGTAATTAATCATCCGGCGTATCATTAGCATCATCGTTCATTTTAGACTCCTAAAAACTGTAGCTTTTATGTTGTGAGATCAGTGCCAGTGATGCTTGCTGCCAGTCTGGCCTGAAAAAGTGTATTACAGAGTGTTGCGTATTACAGTGTTAGTCTTGCGTTTGTTAGAAGATTGTGAATTGTGCATCACTGCCAAGTTGTTTCATGAGCATGAGCATTTAATTAGTCCAAGTCTTTCAGAAGCCGAACATATAATTAATCAACCGAGGGTATGCTCTTTACCCAAGGCACTCCTGGTATGCAGTCGGATGGACCAAATCTGCCTGCCGAGTGAATATTGTACCGATTAGGGATGTAACTGGATATGAATATATTATTTTGAACGAAGAGATAATGTGATCTGAACGGATACGAATAGGAGGGGGACAATTAAAAAAAAAAAAAAAATCCGGAAACTTCACAGTTCTCTGGTTGAGACTACAGATGTGCGTAAAGAGTGGGATCCTGTAGGAAGCTGCAAAAAACAAAAGCTCATGCAATTGGGAGCGATCAGATACGAAAGACCACTGCACTATGGGTTTACACTGTTTTTGTTCATTCATCCTTAAGGCCTCTGCATGCTCTTGCGACAAGGCTTTCGCAGATAGCTTTTCGCAGACAGTTGTAATTTATCGTTGAGCGGGGAGTAATAGGCGTGCGCGATGTTATTCACCGGCACAACGCAAGGGGGCGCGAAGTCGCTAGGAGTAGTTGGTGGGTGTGGTTAGTGGAGTGTTTATCCTCCGGTTACTTATAATGACTAGAACTTTTTTTTTATAATGACTAGAACTGGAGTCGTATAGATGTACGTACTTCCTCAATCAACCGCTCTTCGTGCTGCTCCATCTTCGCTCATGTTTTTAAAAATGCCGGTCGTGAAAACAAACCAAACCGGGAAAGTAGGGAAGCGGAAGAGCCCTCTTGTCTGTGAGGCTTCTGCGGTGGTCACAATTTTTGGGAGGTGCGCGCAGAGCGTCTGCGAAGGTGGGGGGGCTACGCAGACACTGTCTGCGACGCTATCTGCGAGGACTGGGTTGTCAGCATAAATTGGCCTTTAGTAACTGCCTGGTCAGGGTAGCAGTGGTTTAAATTAGGCTACTATATTTATTTTTCTTTATATTTTGAGAAATAGAACCAACTCGGTTTGTTAGAGAATATATCAAAAGCACGTTCAAACCAAAATAAAGCGTTTTTTTTTTTAAAAAAGGTTTTGCACATCTCTACTTGAGACTGATTATGAACTCAGTCGAAGGTAAATAAACTGTCAGAGTCCGAATTCACGGATCATGCTGATGGTACTGGCATTTCTAACCCCTGTGGTTTGTTCTAGTGTTTCCATGGGGCATAGTGTTGGTATTCGTTTAAAAAAAAAAGCTTCTGGTTTAGCCTATGTCCACTTTGAGTTTAAATCTAAACACAGATATTTGAGTACCAAGCAGATAGTAGAATTTATTGCACCTCTATTACATATAGTATATCAACTCTGGTTTGTGGGTTTGGAAGATTGAACTGGTTCATTCACAGTAGAGTTAATATAAGCATGTGATGATGATGATGATGATGATACAAGAGCTTAATAAGTATTGACATTAGTAACAGGAAAAATGCAATAGGAAAAGTTTGGAGTTTGCTGAGTCATGCTAATTAAATCCTGAGTAAGAGAGATTTTAAGGAGAGTTTCGTCGTGTGTGTGATGGTGGAAGAACCCGGTTCGTCATTGCTCGCAACGCGTTTTGTGCATTTACTCCGTCGATTAGAGCTGCATCCCCAGAGAGCACTTTAACATCAAAGCTCGGAGCCACGCTGCTGCAGTCCAAACTTGCGGTTCGGCTTTTTCTGTAAACGTAGTGCAAGGTTTTAATTTTCTGAATGTTTGCGGTTTAAATTAAGATCATCTCAATATGTGGCTTGATTGATGCTGAGAAGAGGTTTCTGCTTTCGATACACAAACCCTGGGACTTGATTTATTGAGATACCACAGCATTTGGGCACTAAAGCATTGTTGTTGGGATCGTGTTCCCAAAATATGGGCGAGTATCAGAGCGCGACAGAAAATCGATGGCGCCAAATCTGGCGGACCCCTTGGGTGTACTGTCCTTTTGGCCGTTGTTTTGCTGTTTCGTTATAGCTTCGTATGGAAAGCCTTGTTGTAATTCATGTGGCTATCTTAAACTTTTATTTCAGCTTTTTTTTAATGCATTTTAGCTGCATCTTAGGCCTAATTTAGCTAGTTATCCAACATTTTAGTAAGGTGTAGATTGCCAAGATGAATAATGTATTTTATCAGACATTTAATACTGATTTAATACAGATGTGGCTAATGGTCTTAAGAGTTTCTGTAGTGGTTTTTTTTTTTTTCCCCCCTCAATTTATTTCCAGTGCCATAAGAGAATAAAGCAAAGGATCTTTTACTTCAGGAGCATTATTGAAGAAGAAAATGATGTTCTTGGATGACTTATGATCTTGTTACTGATAATTAGGAAATATGTTGGCTTTTTCCATAAAAAGAGAGATTGACACGGACAACAAAATGTTCAGGATTATTTGAACTTTGGTGCCAGCTAGCAAACCAGCCCAGTTTTTCACCATTTTTGAGTGGAACCGTCATAATCCAACATGCATCATGAATGGAGGGTGGTGCACAATAGAAGTAGTACAAAGACAGTGGTGCGCATTGATTATGTGCAAGCATTTGTTTTGTTTGTGTAGATATTTGTTTTCATTCCATTTTTTTTCTCTGAAGGTGTTGCATACTCTGGATGTATCTTTTTCCATTGCTATGCTCTACTTCCTCTCTAAAATAATGACGCACCCACTGATGTCTTCACGATTCGCACTGGGAAAACCATTATATTTTGGTTCTAGCTGGGAACCAACTTTTCAGGTTCTGAATCATCAGTTTATTTTTGGAAGAATTGCTCCAAATGATTTAAAATGTAAGGTGTGAACCAGAACGCCACCCGTTCCCTGTTGGTGGAAAAGGGGTACAAGATTCTTTTATTATTTGTGTACATTAAACCATATTCGTACGGTAAATATTGGCCAAGCTTAAAACTGCAATGCTCAAAAACTGCTAGTAAGGTTTAAAAAAAAAAAAAGTTGTTTATTCTTGTCGTTTAATTAGCAAGTTATTTTTAGCTTACTAGAAGTAAAATAAGATGCAGCTATGACATTTTGTTTCAAACTAAAGGTAATTGCATCGATTCAGGTATGCTTAACATACAGCGCATGCAATTATTACAACTTTATTATTTTAGTTAAGTTATTGTGAATTACTAACTGCGTTAACATGATTGTAAGTCAGGGTCTACAGAAGCAATATGATCATGATGGATGCTTAAAAAAGTACACTGGATAGGAGCTCATGACTTGCACCTTGTTTTTGCTTCTGCGTCAGGGCATTTGTGAACACATGAGGGCGATATGCACGGGTGGTTGTATTCATATGTACACATAACGTGAATATGTCCACTCTGGAGAATGAATATCGAAGAAGTGAAGCAGTGGCAGGGCTCGACATTAATGGTAGTCCGACTGTACGGGACAATCAAATGTTTGGTCCAGTCAAGCAGATGCTAATTTGACTTGTTCAACAGGATAAGTTGAATATTTGTTGAAAATCACTGTCTTTTTATAGTAATGATTGAAGAGTTGGGCGGCACGGTGGTGTAGTGGTTAGCGCTGTCGCCTCACAGCAAGAAGGTCCGGGTTCGAGCCCTGTGGCCGGCGAGGGCCTTTTTGTGTGGAGTTTGCATGTTCTCCCCGTGTCCGCGTGGGTTTCCTCCGGGTGCTCCGGTTTCCCCCACAGTCCAAAGACATGCAGGTTAGGTTAACTGGTGGCTCTAAATTGACCGTAGGTGTGAATGTGAGTGTGAATGGTTGTCTGTGTCTATGTGTCAGCCCTGTGATGACCTGGCGACTTGTCCAGGGTGTACCCCGCCTTTCGCCCGTAGTCAGCTGGGATAGGCTTCAGCTTGCCTGCGACCCTGTAGAACAGGATAAAGCGGCTACAGATAATGAGATGAGAAGTTCCAACAAGACTAGTTCAATCCCCTCAGTGATCCGGCCGTGTTATTGTTTACAAAATTCCGGGGAAGCCAAGTACTGTGTGTGTTTAAAAAAAAAAAAAATCCACGTTGTAAAATATAATGATCGATATTGAAATCGACAAAATGGCGCTCAAATATTTCAATAAAATATCTATTTGTGGTGAATCTTCATTTCATTCAGACATTTACTGTGTTTTTTTTTTTTTTTCTTTTGCATGGTAGACATTAACAATCATAAATGTCGTAAAATAGTTAATGGGGAATTTTACGACGGTGTTGAACTCACTTACGGTTTTTCATTCACAACGCCATTCTGTCACCCTTATGTCCCACTCGTTTTCTTTCCATTTCGTTACTTTAAATTAACTTGTACTTCAAGTTTTGCTGGCTGAATCAAGATTTAACTTTATTTCCTCCAGAAGCTTTGAATTTGACTTAGTCTAACTCTTGAAACTGCAGATCAGGTTATAAGAAGAAGAAATGCATGTTCTTTACCAGCTGGGAGGTCCGTATCGTGAAATACCGTGACCGAGGTCCTTCAGTATTCAAGGTCACGGTATTTCACCATACGGACCGAACTTAAGCTGGTAAATAATATATCTATTTTTTTCTTTACCAAATTGTAAAAGAAAACAAGAGCGCCCGAAAGGGAAAGCTGAACAAAGGGAAAGCCGAGCTGCCATTTTGAATCCTCGTTCACAGCTGTAATGCAAATTGCTTCCTCCTCGGTATACAAGTGCACTTCCATGGCAGGGGAAAAAAAACTACATTTTGCTGCCTATGTAGTCCCCTATTTATACAAACTTGAGTCATTCAGGATTCAGCCATGTTTTTGCTCGGCGTTGGCAGCAGTTACAGTTTTTAGCTTTCTCCTGAAATGTTTTCTTTTATTTCTTCTTCCTCAGGGTAGTAAAACTCGCTTTCGCTGTGAAGACTGTCGTTATCGCTATCCATGATGTAAAATTAATGCTGTTCTCCTGAGAAATGCTGGCAAAAATGTATAAGATTTTTGATAAAAATCTTATAAATCTTATTTTAAAAAAAAAGATAAACGTTGACACAAATTGCTACTATGTTTGTTGTGAACGAGCGAGTCGCCAGAGGTCCGTAGATCAGATCCAGCCAATCAGAGCGCAGGATTTGATGGAAACCGGACCGCGAAAAAATAAGAACTTTTATTTATCACATGCACACTCAAGCACAGTGAAATTCTTCTCTGCATTTAACCCATCTGAAGCAGTGAACACACACATGCGCACACGCGTGAGCAGTGAGCGCACACACATACACATACCCAGAGCAATGGACAGCCATGCTACAGCGCCTGGGGAGCAGTTTGGGATTAGGTGCCTTGCTCAAGGGCACCTCGGCCCGAGGCCGCCCCCATGTTAACCCAAAGGCATGTTTTTGGAATGTGAGGGAAACCAGAGCACCCGGAAGAAACCCACGCAGATACGGGGAGAACAGGCAAACAACACATGCACCATAATGGGTGTTTAATGTTGAAGATTACTAGTTGTGTGAGAGTGTTAAAGACCAGTATGAATTTTGTATATTTAAAAAAAGTATTTAATACATCTGTACTGCATAATGCCTCTAAAATGCAGGTGTTTTTAACTAATGAACTCCGCAAACATTCCTGTTATCTACTACAACACTTTAGCTAGCTCATGATCCCTAAGTGAAAGTGTTTTTTAGTTTTATATTGTTATATAACTTCTAGTTGTGTGAACATACTTTTTGTGCCTGCAATGCAGCCTCTGACCCTTCTCTCATTCTCTTATCTCGCTGCACATAAGAACTTTTCAGATGCTTTGCTCTCATTATAGTGTTATATTAGAGGCAGGTTGGCAGTCAGATTAAAGAATTACATTGGCGATATTATTACAAAACCCTTCATAAAACCCACACAACGTTTACACAGTTCCCATCTAAACCAGCGTTCACCTGAAGCCTTGCTGATGCTCGACACACTTCGGATTTTGGAGGACTGCACATCAGCCTGTTGGTTTATCTCCAAGTGTAGTGAACAGTTCTCTGTTCGTCACACTTGCACACAAACCGTGACGCTGGCTGTGTCACGATGCAAATATGCAAATACGCATCAACATAGAAGAATAAACCATCATTTAGAGGCAGACCGGATGTGCTCCATGACTCGACTATGCGTCACAGTCCAGTCTGATTCCTCACTAGTTTATGAAACTTTTTGTGGTTGTAGGTCACATGACCCTATGTGACATCATGCTGAATATGCTGTAGCTTTAACTGTATGTCCAAGCCATTATTTTCTTTACTCGGAAAATATTTTTCGCATTCTGAAATTTGCCTAAAGCACAAATGGAGGTTCCATGTTCAGCAAGAAGCAGCACAAAGTACCTGAGCTTAGAGAATTGTGGGAAAGAAGCGCACCTTGGGAAACCGTGGTTGGTGGTGGGGGGGCACTGCCAGTTAATCAAACCACTGTGTATATGTATTGGTTTCATCTTGACCAGCTTTAATGTACAGCTTTCTCGAGGTACATGTTCATATTTAACACCTAAAACGTACAGGGCAAAACCACACCACCACTGTGTGGGCAGATTGAATGACGCACCAGCAATTTATGCTCCCGGGCATTGGTGTGTACGTGTTCTCCACCAAATGGAAGAAAATGGTACCTCGAGGGTTTTTCTGATGGTTGACAGTTCAAGCTTTCTAAAAAGGTTCTGCTTGGAACCTTCAATAACATCTGTTTAGTGGTAGTTTATAAACTACCAGTTCTGTCATTTCAAAATGGAAGTCTTTTGATTAGTATCTCAACATGCACAGTGTAAAGAGCAGATGCCTTTAAATCAAGCAGGTCATCGTTTAGTTTTCTCTTTGGAAATCAAGTGCACAAGTATCGGTGATGAGTTTGAAAATACCTTTTATTTACTCTCATGGTGATTTTTATTCAATGTGTTTTTCTTCTTCTACCCTTTTTTTTTTTTCCATAAAGGAAATAGGCCAGCGGAGCTGAACAGGCCTTCTTTGGTTTGGTGCAGGAAAGAGGGGTGACATTTTTTTTTCTCTTTCCCCCCTTTTCTGATGCTAATGAAAAGAGGAGCTTTTTCAGCTTTAGCTTGCAGAGCGTGTCTCTTCTGCAGCATGCTCCACTGCCTGGACATTGTGCGAGCACAAAAATCCAGGCCTGGTATCCAATAACGTGAAATTTCAGCAGAGAAGCGGCCATTGTGCGATGTGGAGTGGGAGGGGGAGAGGCTGGGGTTGACTTGGCAGGAACCCAGGGCTCAGGCCACATCCTACTGCTCTCCTCCTCCTCTTTAAATCAGGCCAGGAAACGGCTGGCCCTGGATCCCCCTGCCTCCCAGGTCAGGCCTCACACACATGCACTCAAGCAGTGCTTCACACGCTGGGAGATTTTGCACATGATTGTAAATGCTGAGACCGAATGCTCTTTGCGTGTAGATAAACTGAAAATCGTTGTAGAGTTTCTTTTCCTTATTTAATTTGCTGTATAAAGGAGGAAGTCGTCAGTTCTCACTCATTAGGTGGGGAACACGTACACCAGTGCCTGGGTGCGTCACACAAGCCGCCCACGCACCGGTGGTGTGTCTGTTTTTTTTTTTTTTTCCCCCCTGTAAGTTCTAGCTGTTAAGGATGAGCATGTACCTCGCCAAAGCTGTGCATTAGAGCTGGTTAAGGTGGAAACTATACAAACTCACTGTTTTGCTCAATCTGTTTCAAACCCAATAAAAATGACCGTGATGGAGCACGTGAAACCTCCAGCATATTTCCTTTAGGGTTGTTTTATAGAAGGCTTGTGCCGCTTCTTGCTGAGTCTGTAGCTTTGCGTTTTCAGCTACATTACACATGTGCTCTTTAGGGAAGTTGAAACTGTCAATATGTGAAAAATAATTTTCTTAGGGTATGGCTGAGGACAAAACAGGGTAGTGTGTGACCTGTAAAGTTCCTCTGCAGACTTTTGTCTCTCTTTTCAGAGCATGTACATACTTTTTTTTTTCTTCCTCCTCCCCGTACTACTACTTCAGCGTTTGCTCACCTTTTGCCTTTTGTAAAAAATAAAAAAAAAATCTGTTGTCCTATTTTGAGGATTTTAAACATATTACACAATTTATTAAATATTTTAATGATCCCTATGGACATTCTAAGTATATGGATGTGGAGCAGTGGTGTAAAATATTTTCAGACTTCTCAGAGGCCCATATTCCAGCTCATAATAGTCGTTTCCTTTTTTCTCGGAAATGTAGTCATTCTTCCAGCAGACGAGCTTGGAATCTTTGGGAATTTGGGTCTTGGCTGATCCTCTTCCGTCTGAACTCTGCCCTCTCAACATGGAGGGGGGAAAAAAACCCAACCTTTTGTCTGTGTGTGTGTGTGTGTGTGTGTGTGTGTGTGTGTGTGTGTGTGTGTGTGTGTGGTGCAACGCAAAAAGATTGCTCTCATGAGATAGGTGGGGTGAGGGTGGGCGGGTTTGAAAGGAAGTGTGTCCCATTAGGTTAAGTCAGGCTTTTTTTGCCTTCTGCTTTTTGTGTCCAGTCAAGCTTGACTTCTTTTCCTTGAGTGCTTTTTAAAACATTTGTCGTATGCTTTTAAATACAAATGCGTTTCTGAAACATTGTAGGTCACAGTCACTTCTGTATGCGTGCAAATAAAGGGTTGTCTGATTGAAAAGTGAAAGTTTTAAAATGAAAACCATGCTTGATGCTGAAACTACCATTTCTTCCTCTTAGGGTTTTTTTTTCGTTTCTTTTTTCCATCTTATACCACAGCTGTTATTCGTCTACTGACTCGCTTTAGAGACATAAGCTCCTTTCGCATATGGTATGTTATTGTATGAGGTAAAAACAACACTGGATAGATAACAAATTTTCATTCTTGCTCTTACATAACGAAAAAGTAATGGATATCGCGTATTCCCACCTGACTGTATTTAATGGAATGCTACAGGGCGCAAACCTCTGCGAGACGTAAAATACACAAGCCTGGATATGACGTATAATTCATGAGGTGGCAAGTGCATTGTTGTGAAAATCCCAAGCTGAGACATTAGCTAGTTAGCAACAGGGCATCAATCTGCATCACAGCTCTGTTGAGAGTTGTCTTCCTGTTTCTGAATATTTGTTTTGTTCAAGTAAAGGCTGTTTTCTAACTTCTCTCTTTTGGCTTATATCTACTGATGTTTTCTTTGCTTGTTGCTTTGAGTTCGCCGCGGGTTTCTTTACGTTGCGGTAGTATGAGTAGTTCCATCTCAATATCACACATCATTTACATCACTGCCAGCAACATCTCGACTGGGCACAACACACAAATCCAACGGTATCGATTCCCACTGGAGCTGTGACAAAAGATTACCATAAATGTTACGAGCTTGTCCGGGAGTAGATTAACGCTTCAACTTTGCCGTTTTGCTCCCATTCACACACGACACCATTACTGCATAATAGACGTAATGATTAATGATATTGGGTTATTTTTGGAAAAAAAAAATTACATGAAAAATTTATCACCAAAAAATGCAACATTTATTTTCCTATTCTTTATCAACTTTTTGTGAAATTTAACTACAAAACAAACTTTTTAATTTCCTTAACAAATAGTAATTATTTACCCACATTTTTATAAAGGGTGGAGTAATATATAATAGTCTATTCACAAAAATATTCCTTTTATTAAAAATGTAAAAAGTTAACTTTTTTAAAAATGAATTTTTATGAACTTTCAGCTATCTACCATTTGTTTCTTTTCTTTAGCTTTCGGCAGTCTGTTAAGCGCTATGGTTTAATTGCTAAATCTATTTGTATAGTCATTTGCACAACAGCTTTTTCCCATTTTAAGTCTGTGTGGGTTTTAATTTTTATTTATTTTTTTAAAGCAGCATTAAAGCTGTGTTACTTCTGCCTATGGTGAAACCATGTGATTTCACACTATGGTACATTATTGCGCCCTCTGCTAGGAAAAACTAAGATTGTTCAGATACATAATAGCAGGGTTTTTTTTTTTTTTTTAAATTTCATCAGTTCAATTTGTAATAAATTTGGATCACGATTTATCATCACACGATATATCCTTACATGACTACAGCATAATAACAGAAATTCTATCCACATTCACTGGATACAAGCAATCGTGTGCTCTGATTGGCTACTCTACTACTATGCTATCAGCTCATATACTGTGAGTAGAAAAAAACAAAATGGCGGAGCATGTTCCTGAACCAACCGAGGACAAAATAAAAACTCTACTCGAAAACGAACACCCCCCCAAAAAAAAAATATAAAAAAAGGCAACAAAATATGGAATAAAATTTATTTTTCAAGAATTATAGCATTTTTCACAAATTGCTACTGTCATTTTGCCAGTTTGTTTACATTCTAAGTGGAAATGATTTTGTCAGACATTTTGCATAAAATTCTTATGAATTGAATTTGCTAAAAATAAAAATGCTCTTTCTCAAAATCCAGTGAAATGTAGATATAATAACACAATTATTCCACTCAGTCTCGTTGTACATGGCTTGTAGCCAACTCGGCACCACGTGCCTCGTCGGCTATCAGCTCATGTACGACTCGATTTCATGGAATAACTGTTAAGTGTATGGATTTCAGCGTGGGGCGGCACGGTGGTGTAGTGGTTAGCGCTGTCGCCTCACAGCAAGAAGGTCCGGGTTCGAGCCCCGTGGCCGGCGAGGGCCTTTCTGTGTGGAGTTTGCATGTTCTCCCCGTGTCCGCATGGGTTTCCTCCGGGTGCTCCGGTTTCCCCCACAGTCCAAGGACATGCAGGTTAGGTTAACTGGTGACTCTAAATTGAGCGTAGGTGTGAATGTGAGTGTGAATGGTTGTCTGTGTCTATGTGTCAGCCCTGTGATGACCTGGCGACTTGTCCAGGGTGTACCCCGCCTTTCGCCCGTAGTCAGCTGGGATAGGCTCCAGCTTGCCTGCGACCCTGTAGAACAGGATAAAGCGGCTAGAGATAATGAGATGAGATGAGATTTCAGCGTGATTTGTGAATGGGGTAATAGTGTTTCAAAGAAATTTCCAGTCTGTGTGTGTGGGGGGGGGGGATTTTGTCTTTATTTAACCTTTTTATTTATTTATTTTTCCTGGACCGATCAATAATAACCTCTTTGATGTTAATATGTTAAATGGTGAACCAATGCTTGTGCGTTGATTACATCACCTAGCTTATTAAGCAGAAAACGAGGATTAATATGAGATGCTGCAAGTTCAAGGAACATTAGTAACTGATCTTACTAGTTCTTATGAGGATTGGTTGGTGTGAGTATATTTTACACTAATGATGTGTATAACCTGTATTTTGTTCTGTGGACAGGGTTTGTTTGTTTGTTTTTCCCCTTAAAGGAACAGTCCACCATACTTCCATAATGAAATATGCTCTTATCTGAATTGAGACGAGCTGATCCGTACCTCTCCGAGCTTTGCGCGACCTCCCAGTCAGTCAGACGCGCTGTCACTCCTGTTAGCAATGTAGCTAGGCTCAGCATGGCCAATGGTATTTTTTGGGGCTGTAGTTAGATGCGACCAAACTCTTCCGCGTTTTTCCTGTTTACATAGGTTTATATGACCAGTGACATGACAGGCGTACTAACACCTTCTGCGCGCTTCGGCAGCGCATTGATACGGAGCTCAGATATCAATGCGCTGCCGAAGTGCGCAGAAGGTGTTAGTACGCCTGTCATTATAGTGCGGACTTTCCATAGCATAGAAAATTGCCACGTTTCAATTTGTGTAACTGAACTTGTTTCATATCGCTGGTCATATAAACCTATGTAAACAGGAAAAATGCGGAAGAGTTTGGTCGCATCTAACTACAGCCCCAAAAAATACCATTGGCCATGCTGAGCCTAGCTACATTGCTAACAGGAGTGACAGCGCGTCTGACTGCGTCTGACTGACTGGGAAGTCGCGCAAAGCTCGGAGAGGTACGGAGCAGCTCGTCTCAATTCAGATAAGAGCATATTTCATTATGGAAGTACGGTGGACTGTTCCTTTAAAATGCTGATCACCGGTTTCATTCGGTGGTTAAAAGAGCAGTTCTGTTCCCAGGAAATCACAAGTGGCAAATTTAGTGTCCAAAATGACATTGAGACAAATTTTAGGATTTGTTTTAAATCATTTGAATGCCCCGCTAGAGAACTGGCTTTAACTGGAGAAAGTATAAATGTTACAGAGCTGTTTAAAAAAAAAAAAAAAAACACACAAAGTAGCTGCTGTCTTTTAATACATGACTAAGATCCATAAAGAGCTGCGTTTGTCAAACGGTGACCTTTGTCATTTCCGGGCTCACATTGTTATCTAATCGAAGGAGCAATAGACGGAGAGCACAAACTGCTTCCCACATGTAGTGGGTGAAAGTTGAAGGAAAAAAAAAAAGTTGATCTGTGGATAATTTACCAGGTTTTTATGGTACACGTGTAAAAAAAAATGTACCGTGAGGCACTTTTTGGTCGTAAATGGTATTCAGAAGCAGTGTACAGTGACCTATCATGATTACAAACCTCGCTCATGCTTCATACAGCCATTTTCTTATTCATCTTGATTCTGGAGCAGTCTTGAATGTTTTACTAATGATGTGTTGGTGTGTGTTTGCCTTTGCAGTGACAGTTATGCGCGTGTGAGAGCAGTGGTCATGACTCGCGATGACTCCAGCGGTGGATGGCTGCCTCTGGGAGGCGGAGGCCTCAGCTGCGTGTCGGTCCACAAGGTTAGCCGGCCAGACTCGGACAGCCCCAACGGCATGGATTATCTTATCCAGGGGGAGCGACTCAAAGACAAGTTGGTAAGCATCCGCTTTTGGAACTCAGCCTGGTCCGTTATGGACTTTTATGTCCGTATGACGCACATCCTCCTGGAAAGGGGCTGAGAGACGAGATCCTCATGCTCCACGCTCACAGGAAGTGGCTGCTTAGCACTCATCCACAGGGCAGGTAGCTCAAAATAGGAGCGCACCGCATGACGCCGGCTGATGTCATCAGTAATAGAGACAAGCTGTTTAGAGAAAGAGAAAATGTAGGAGTCCTGTGTATTCACACCGAGATGATTAGAGAAGTCCTGTTTTTTGTCTACACATTGTAAGCTTTTGGCCTTTTAAAATCAGTAAGAACGACAAGACAAAATCCTTTAGTTCATACAGTTAAAAAATAAATTCACAAGTCAGTATTGTCAATATAGGATTACTTAAATATAAAGAAAGGAGTATTTAATAGTGCACTATGTAGTGTGGTAAAGTAGTACTGTTTATTAAGCAGTTATTATGTTATCAGTTTTAATTTATCTTCCTGTCGTTTGGATGCGTTCCGGTCCGTTCTGTAGTGAGAGGCTTCGCGTGTTCTAGCTGAACGAGGAGGAGAGTGCGGTTGGGGGGCGGGTTGGGACTTTAGATTTGATCTGCATTTTGTCTGAAATGAGCGAGAGATGGCAGGAACGGTGATGTTGGAGAGAATCTGCCTACAAGTGTAGCGATGCGGTACAGAGTGTCCTGATGAGTCAGCACAGGCTGAATATAGCCCACCAATGGGCTTCTGCGCTCTCTATTCAGACAAGCTTTAATCTGCCACTGAATTACACCACTATTCGGAAAGCTGGGGGAAAACGGATCAGGATTCGCACAGGGTGTAGGACTCGTTTTGGGATCGGTTCGATTTCTAATGGAGATGAGTGAATCCGAGCTGCTTTATAGTTCTTTTCCCTGAAGTTCTCGTGGTGCGTTTGCGTGCGCGCATGCGTTTTGTGTCGCCGTCGTCGTCATCATCTGCCTCCTCCTCTTCTTTCACCATGTCAATCAAGCAAAGAGAATGATCTCAGTGTCTTGGCGGTGGCTCTAAAACGAGTCCTCCACACACCAACTGGAATTCTATCCATATCTCGGTTTTAACCACTCTACCTTTCATCTCCTTTCAGCCTTTCATTCTTTTTTCTGTCTGCTGTTCTTCCGCTGACCCTCCCCCACTGTTTATCTGCTTTTGCTCACCTTGCTGTCGTCTCGTGCCATGCTTTGCCTGTTGGAATGCACAGTTTGAATGGCGTCTTCTCCTGTAATAGCGATACTTCCTTCTCTGCTCACGTTGCATGCATTTAACTCGCGATGGTCTGACTCGGCCTCACCTTGACTTGCAAACCCAGCCCAATTTGAACAATAACACTACGTAGCATGATATTGTAAGCAATTTTTTGTTTTTGTTTGTTTGTTTTTGGTATGGAGATTTTCCACGGGTATCCAGAATGCGAGCTAAGAAAAGAGTTGTTCTAGATGTTGTGACACTAAACTGCTTGTTTTCTCACATCTTTTCTGTTCCTCTTGTATACAGTCTCTCTCTCTCTCTCTCTCTCTCTCTCTCTCTCTCTCTCTCTTTGACTCCCAGACTCCCCCACTGGCACTTAAACCCTAGAGACTAATGGGTGTTTCTCATTTCCTTTAATCTGCTCAGGGGAAGGGCTGGTGCTCCTGCAAAAACCCTTATTAATACTCTTTTTGTGCACTCGCACTTTGTGACTGCACGTGTTCTGTCTCTGATTTGGAGAACTTGCACTGTCTGTATGCTTGGAGCTCCTAGTAACTTTATTCCTAATGAGGAGTGCTTATATCATATTAATCCAGTATATTACACCTTGTTACATTCTGTAAATAATACATAAGTTTTCATGCGCATGTTTTCTAAATCTGACATGATCTCTTATCAGGTTGTGCTGGAGTGCATCATAAAGAGGGACCTGGTCTACAACAAAGTCAACCCGATCTTCCACCATTGGAGAATCAACAACAAGAAGTTTGGCCTGACTTTCCAGAGTCCAGCCGATGCCAGAGCTTTTGACCGAGGGATACGGCGAGCCCTGGAGGACATAAAGCAAGGTTTGGCCTGGCTCCTTTCTAATCTCTTAGCAACAACAAAACGTGTGTAGACTTGCAGTATATGCAGCATTGTGTCCTTCCTGTTTCTGAACTACTACTTGTTTCATCACCTCACGTTCTCGAGTTATTGTATAAGGTTTCGGAATCGGTGAGTTCAAATGAGAACAGGAATGATGAACCAGTGTTTCATCTGATCCAAATGTCAAGCTGTCCTCCTGTTATGAAAAGCTTTGTAAACTCCTTTTTCTTTCTTTCTCTCTCTCTCTCTCTCTCTCTCTCCCCTGGAATCAGCTAGGTTGTTTATTATTTTGGCCAGGGTCATCCTTGCAGCTAGCTTTTACCTTCAAATACAAGTGTGTGTGTGTGCACACGAGCGTGCATGTGCGCATGCTCATTCTATATGAATGTGTGTCACAGTCCAGTGGCAGGGAAGGAGGCGTCATTGTCTAACCCCAGACGAGATCGGAACCCGAGATAGCAGAATTTGCCTAATTAACTTTAAAATGCCTTCAGAGCATGACACAACTTTCAGGAACCTGATTAGCGCAGCGTTATCTTAAATCAGATATAAGCAAGCCAAGAGCAGGTAACCATGAAGGGAAGGGTAGCTGGCAGGCAAAGAAGGTGTGGTCATCTGGGAGATGACCAGAATCTGTGGCGTGGAGAGGGGAACACCAGTTTGACTTTGGGGAGGGGCATTTGGTCCAGTAGCTTTTGATTTTATATAATGCTTTTTAGTAACCAAAAGACACTTGCTGTGAGTAAAAACTCTGCATGTTCAGGGTTTTTTCTAGAAAAATTTAGTATGAGGGCGCTCACCATGGCGAGGGAGCGAAGCGGGGGGGATGGTGCCGGTTGTTCCCCCCCCCCCCCCCCCGCCGTGCAAAGCCTTTGAAAAATGCTCCAATGGGACATTCTGAGGCTGTCTGAGAGGGAAATTGTAACAAATTGTCTGTCAACATTGAAAAAGAAAGAAGTAATCTTCTTCTGCCCCGGACAGTCTTTGGCTTTCTTCCGTTTCGTGCCGCGGGATGACATCTTTAAATGCCCAAGTGTCAACAAAAACAACTCACGAACTACTTCTGTCAAAAGCTCCCGCGCCGGTGGGTGAAAGGTCATTCAGTCTCGAGAAATCTCGTTCTACAAGTCAGCTGACCTTGTACGTAACCCATGTCAAATCTCGCGAGAGCAGCCGCGACAAGTAAACAACTAAACAACATGGCGCCTCAGTCTGGAAAACGCCAATTCGGATTGTTTTTGCACCGTCTGGCGGTGTATCTACTATGATTGGAATATTTTTGGAGCAATTATAACGTATTTGATGATCAGACACATTGTCACGTAGTGTTGCTGGGATGTTTTCACGGAGTCGGTAAGGGGGCGCACGCCGAGAGCAAGAGGGCGCAGCGCCCCTGTTCCCCCGTTTAGACGAAAGCCTGATGTTACACAAGTCTTGGTTTGGATATGATGGTGGAAGAAGCAAGATTGGCCTCCTGTAAACCTCACTGCTTTACACACCTTTATCCTGTTGATATTCACTGGCAGAAAAGGGTCTTCGTAGGCCTAAAGTAGCCTGCACTAAGGAATCCTGTCTGTTTCGGCAGACGACACCGAACTAACCTAAGCGTTAGTCCGGTCTGTCCTTTCGTTCTTGTAATGTCTATGAGCTGTTCTTTGGTTCTGGTGGAATATTCTGGAGGCTGCGGTTCAGAGCACACTCAGCAGATGGGGTGGGCTGCTCTCATGTATTTCAGGCCCGGTTGTGTTGTGTAATGCCTCACTCAGGTTCCTCTGTATTCCTGTTGCATCGCTCCACTGCCCGCACCGCAGCATGGTAGCTTTGCAGGGTGCTGTTTCTATAGCAACCAGGCACATGGCTCATCCAGCACAGTGGCCTGGCACCGGCAGAGTCGTGCTGCAGGAAACTCAAAGCCTTTCCCGTCCAAGCTGCGCTCTCCCCCTCATCGTCTTCTCCTCTATATCTCAGGGTTCTGGTGCGGACAACGGAAGGTCACAGTACCTATAACACATCTGATAATCACAGCAAAGGTTTAGGTTGAGTCTGTGTAGTTACCTGGGGAGATGTTTGTTTTTACTCACTGGAGCTGTGCAAAAAATCTTTTTCCCTGAATTTCATACCTTCTCCCGGTTTGCTGTCTCTCCATTTTTAAAGGCATAATCCTCAACAGACCGATTTTGATAATCCATATTCCAAACATGAGCAGTTCTTACTCAAATTTCCATGTGGGGGCTCAATAAAGTGCATGTATCAATAATTATTTTTCAAAAATACAGCTCGTATTTACCCGTTACATTCACGATTGCAGAATACGTGTTAGCAGGACTGCTCTGTCCATGAACACCTCACTCATTTTTCTCTCTCTTGATTTTACAGGCTGTCCGGTGTACAGTGACTCGGAGGGTCCTGAAGATGGATTACAGGTGAGTCGAGCACAAGGTTAATGCCCAGTAGCCAGGACTTACTTAGCAGACTGAGATGTGGTGAAAATGCCTGCCTCATGCCCCTGAGTCATTTGGCACCCGTTTTGAGTGGTCGGCATCTGAAAAAAAAAAAAATCAAAGAACGTTCCAGCCTCCGTTAGCAAATGTTGTGTGAAACGAAATCGGCACCTGGTATGGCAGAAGCGTGTAGCAGTCAACAGATACGTGACTCATTTTTGCAAACGGGCGGTGATGAAATTTTCCCCGTGGACGGGCCTAATCTTCTATCTCGAGTGCATTGCTCCTTATGGGCTCGATAGGTTATGGGTCAGTACAGTGTGTTGAAGAAAACTGTTTTCATTCTGTTGTATCTGCGCAACTTGGTTCCAGAAAAGACCGCATGTAACTGCTATTTTGGAGGAGTCCAGATTCAGAAGTCTGCAGTGTAGATTTTTCAAAAAGGTTGGACAGTCCTGATTTTTTTTTTTTAAGACCACTTTAAATAATGGATTTTTTTCTCTTTTGATACATTTATTTCTATCCCCCCCATCTAGTTATTCCTAAATATTCCTTTTTTTTATACTTCCAGAAATATATGACTGTCTTTCATGCCATCGCATGTCAAGGTATTACTTCATAAAATCATAAATTCCTTTTTTATTATTTTCTGTACCAAAACAGATCTATTTCCAGCGAAGCAAGAAGTGAACTTCTGAAATGTGCCAAGAGATTTCCTCATTTTCGGTAGAAAGCAGCTTTTTCCACTGCAGCCCATTTACCACAAAGCTGTAAATTGTGTACCGTCAATGTGTAGGTTTATCACATCGTTACAGTGTTTAAACATTTTCAAGCAAACATAATACGTTTAGGCAGATTATGGTGGGATTTTATTTATTTTTTTAAGTGCCCCAGTTCTCAACCATGCTGGAATTTGACTTCATTCACAGAGAAAAGGGCTGTGGAGATTACCTGGGATCAGTGATGCGTCGGCTCCAATGGCGCCGCTGTTGCTAAGCGGCAAGAGAGTGGAGGAGGGATGCGGGGAGCCACTGAGGATGTAGCCATGGTGATTCACCAGCACAGTGCTGGGGTTACAGAGCCAGGACGCAGCACAACACTTAGTCATTCACACGCCTCAGCCTCCAGAACAGCACGGACAAAACAATTACACATTCGGCAAAGCACCAACCTGCACTGATCCACTGCGACTAGCAAAACTAAAGACGTGTTATGTGGTATTCCTGAAAATTAAGCTTAAGTTAATTAGCTGTAATTATTTTGTCTCCAAGTTGTAGATCAGGATCTGTCCATTTACTGCAGACATCTTGAAGAGCTTCTGGGTGCAGAGAAGAAATAGGATAAATAAAAAAATATATATATATACATCTTGATGCGCTTGTTCAGAATAAAGAGTGCACAGATGAGACAAATTGCTCCCTCGTCTTGAATAGATAGAAATGCCTGAAGATTTGGCCTCTGAGAACCGAGTGTGTGCTTTCCTGGTGTGATTGCAGCCATCTTAGTTTGAGCCAAGAATTTGTTTGCCGTCTCCTCTCCCTCCCTAAGTAAGGAAGTTGTGTACAGGAAAATCATCTTGTGGGGAGGCAGTAAACTCGGAAAAGGAGAACAAGTCTTGCCAAATCTGTCATTAAGCAGATTTTCCCATCCATAAAAGTTGTCTTTTATGTTAACTGGCAATGTTGTTAAGTATATTTTTGTAGAGCGGCACATTTAAGATTTCTTGGGTATGCAGCGTAAATAGCATGATCGCTCTGCATTGGGTTTCAATCTTTTCCTTAAAGTGGTTTGATCCTGAAGACAAAAGGCTACGTTCAGTGTAAAAAAAAAAAAGAGGGGGGGAAACCCTTCAAACTGTTGCAAGTCCTTGAGAGCATGAGAAAAAGAGCTATTACATGACTTTATATTTGATAAGCAGACCTGTGCACACATGCCGTGAATAGAGAGCAAGTCTGCAAAGCAGAGGAAAAAGAAAAGGAGAGCAAGCGAATGTGCATTCTACTCCTACTGGTGCGCTGCCAGGCCTCAGTTCTTATCTCCCACAGTGCTCTGTGGGTAGATCACAACCAGATTTGCCCCTGCATATGCTCGGGCTCAGGCCACTCTGTAGCAAGGGCTTTAAAAGGAACTCCAAGTCTGGTTCTCATTTCAACTGCCTAACTTTCCTCCCTTCCTCCCACCGCGTGCACACACACACACACACACACGCGCGCACACACAGCTGTCATCTGGCTTTTTAAGTTCTGGACTGCGTTTCTCCAGCTGGAGCTGGTTTATGACATTCCCCCGGCAGACCCATTGGCTGTGCATTTTCTTTCTCTCTCTCTCTCAAACATACACATGCATGCAACATTTTCTCCACTCCATTTTTCACTTCACTCCCTTTTTGCCCTTCTTCATACTGTGTGTGTGCGTTAAAAGAAAAGGGGGGCAGGGGGGAGTCAAAGGAAGCATCTCTTAGCAACCACAGGACAGTAATTACTGTAGCAGCAGCTGGGAGCAAACCAGATTTCCGCTGTGTGTTAAAACACTGGCGTGGGCTACTTTACACACGGCACTGACAAACCAGTGCCAGCAGCCTCCCCCACATGCAGAGAGCAAAAAAAAAAAAAACCTGGATATAGGTGGGTGTGTGCGCGCATGTGGGTGGGTGGGTGTGTGTTTGTGTGTGAGAGAGAGAGAGATGCCTGTCCTAACGGTGGCAAGCTCGTGCGGCTTCACCGATATGCACACTGTAATTTAGATATCAGTTTTCCAGCCTCATGATAGCTCCCCACTTCCATGAGCTTTTTGGGAACTTCCTCCTCCTCCTCCTCCTCCTGTGTTGCGGTGGAGGTGGTCGGGTTTAACTCGCACCAGACTCTCAAAGCTGCTCGCTTCTTTTGTTGCCTGTGCCATGTTTACAGGCTGCATCTCAGCAACATTCCAAGCGTATCCGGAAGATGAATGACCTTCTGTTAGACAGCATACGTTTCTGAATTGTATACAGTCCATTTCCTGTTTGAGGTGCACCTAGTTTCCATTTTATCTGCTACACCTACCAAATAGTTTCCTTTTGTAGGTATATAATTACTCACTGTAGCACATCTGTTGCTATGCACAATTTGTCAGCTCCCCTGACCCCATCCATCAGTGGAAAGGGACCACCCCAGAACCGCTGCTGATCAGATGGTAGTACAGCAGAGACATGGACATGGCAGTGGTGTGTGTGTGTGTGAGAGAGAGAGAGAGAGAGAGAGAGAGAGAGATGGATGTTGGAAGGAGTGTATTGGATGCCGCAGCATTGCTGGAATTTTAAGGACCATTTAAAGAAGGTTAAAAACTCGAACAAGCAAAAATGTCCAGCCAACAACAGCAGTAATGCAGTTAGTAACTGACACTGATGATGAAAAGTTGAACAATAATTACAAACTGTGAATGCAATTTAAAAAACACAGTAGTTTCCAACTATACACTTACAAGGTTGACCAACAAGGTATATCTACATTGCAATAAAAAAAAATGATATAACAAAATATTACACATACACAGTACCATCAAAAGTTTGTACACCCCTACTCATTCATAGGTTTTTCTATATTTTCAGAATCAGAAACACTTTATTTGCCTGGTATGTGGACACACACGAGGAATTTGACTCCGGTTCACTTAGCTCTCATAGTACAAAACAGATAAAAAAAGCGTAGACACAAAATCAAGCAAACAACAAAAATAGGTGCATAGTGCAAAGTAATCCTGGTAAGTCAAGTATGGAATAGTTAAATAAATATAAAGTATACAGTGTGCACAGAATGACGGTATAAGTGTTCAGATATTTTACAAGTGATATTACTGATATATGAATCTGGATTTTAGCTGTTCATCACAGAAAGGATTTCCCTTTTGGTGCAATATGGTGCATAGTGCAAAGATGAATAGTAAATTTAAATAATAAGTATAAATAGAAGTAACAGTGAGCACAGAATGACAGTATGAGTGTGCAGGTATTTTGCAAGTGATATTACTGATATTTTGACTCTTTTCTACATTGTAGAACAATACTGAAGACATCAAAACTATGAAATAACATCTGGAACGTGTAGAATTATGTGGTAAACAAAAAAAAAAAACAAGTGTTAACGATAGGTTTCGTATTTTAGATTCTTCAAACTAGCCAGCGTTTACCTTGCCGCTTGGCACGCTATCGGTATTATCTTAACCAGCTTCATGAGGTAGTCACCAGGAATGCTTTTCAATTAACAGGTGCCTCGTCAAAAGTTAATTAGTGCAATTTCTTGCCGCCTTAATGTTTTTTGAGATTGAATAGTTAATAATAATAATAATAATAATAATAATAATAATAAAAATACAGTAAATGGCCCTGTTCCACAACTGTAGTAATCGATATTATGCCAAGAACAGCTCAACTAAGTAAAGAGAAACGACATCCATCATTACTTTAAGACACGATGTGTCTTAATAATAATACGAAAGAAAAATCATTGAATTAGGTGTCCAAAGTTTTGACGGTACTTTTTATCTTCAACACATTGGACCCATACATTTACGATGAAATCAATGAGTTGTGGTGCTGCAGATGAAGAATCCATTCCTGTTCTTGGAGCTCCTTTATCTGGCACATTCGAGGTGTCTGTGTTTGATAAGGGCATACTTGCACCTATAAAAATGTGTCTGGGAACGCTTGCAAGGACAACAGAAACTAAGTATTTGTGAAAATGTTCCCATGCTCATGTTGTTGCTGGATGTCAGGCTCCACCTGGTGGAAAGAAAGAGAGCACCACGTGTGTGTGGTGTGGTGTTTTTTTTTTTTTGTTTGTTTTTTTTTATAAATCCGTTACTGTACTCAAGGTTGCTGTTTGTGAGGGGAGGTGCATGTAATCAGAGGCTGTAATTACCAATTCTTCATTTGCAGGTCAATCAGGAGCCTCCCTCTATCTGCACGCCCATTAGAGAGCCATTCTCTCCGCATGGCCGAGTGGTGTCCACCGAGCCTTTCCATGGCTGTTATGTGCGTGCTCAGCCGTTTGAGGAGTTCCCCAGCCCCAGCCACCGCTATCTGCCGCCGCAGGTCAGCCCAAGCCTTTGACAGACTGCATTTCTTGACTTTGGTGGACGACGACTTCTTGTTTTCCAGCAGTTACACGTGTAACTTTTTTGTATTTCAGACCGTACTTGACACAATCCTGTCGATTTTCTGTTCTCCTTTTTGTTTTAGGTCTCATTCTCCACGACACGCCATGTGAGCTTTCACATGGATGACGAAGAGGTTGTTCGGATCAACCCCCGCAAGGACGTCCTCATCCGCGGGTATGAGGACTACAGGCACCCGGTCATGTGGAAGCGCGACACAGAGCGTGATGACTCTGATTTCTCCACCACATTCACCAAACTGGACAGCAAGAAAAGTGAGTACTCTTTTCTCGAAGGCTCTGAGCATCGCACAGGCACCAAGGACTCGATCAAAACTCAGCAGCCTTCACCTCTGCTAAAGTCCAAGAAGTCTCGGAGGCGGCGGGAGGACGGCGAGCGCTCGCGCTGCATATATTGCCGCGAGATGTTCAACCATGAGGAGAACCGGCGCGGAGAGTGCCAGGATGCCCCCGACCCCATCAAGCAGTGCATCTACAAGGTGAGCTGCATGCTGTGCGCAGAGAGCATGCTCTACCACTGCATGTCCGACTCAGAGGGTGACTTCTCGGACCCGTGCTCATGCGATTCCAGCGAAGAGCAGTTCTGTGTGCGCTGGTTGGCGCTGCTTGGCCTCTCCATAATCGCGCCCTGCATGTGCTGCTACCCGCCACTGCGGGCCTGTCACCACTGCGGAGAGGCCTGCCACTGCTGCGGTGGCAAACACAAGGCCGCCGGCTGAGCCGAGCCGACCGCGGAGAAACACACGGCCACGTGAAGAAACAACAGCCGCCGTCGCTTTTCTTTTTTCATTCACCCCTCGAGGTGGGTGAGGTGCTCCACCCGCCACCTTGGAGGCTTTGGAGATTTGATTTGGCCGAGAGCAGCAGAAGCCAATGACCGGATCTTCTTGGGCTCTCGAGCTCACGTCATGGAGCTCGTTACGGAAGGGAAGGCGTTTACGGAATGAACTCAAATCACGAAATGAGCAAAAAAAAAAAAAAAGAGACGGAAAAAAAATCACTTGACATCCAAGTGTCAGACTTTCATTACAAATAGCGTGTAACCTTTGTGAAGGAATGTTGTTTTTTTGTACAGAGATCAAAACTATAACAAAGAAAACAAAACTGGTTGTGCATACAGAGGATCTGCTGTATGGGTATGCGAAAAGGGATTTTTTTTTTTTTTGCTTTTTGTGAATTTGCAGTAGGGTTAAAGTGGCCTTCTCTTTCAACTGGAGCATTCGCTGACTGTAATTATTAGACAAAAGAAAACCTGCACTAGTTAAGTGTTCTCCCATGAAAGATAACCCTCATGAATAATGGTACGTACACTAAAACACTTCGGGCAAGTTTTAGCAGCAGGACAAATTTAAATTTATGTAATAGGTGTGTGTGGGTGGGTTTTTTTTTTCTTTTCTTCCCCTCCTGCTTTTCTTTTCGTTGTTTTGTAAGAGACAGTAATGTCATTTCTTTTGAAACGGTAGGATGACACAGCCTTTGTTATTGAATCATGCTAACGTTTAAAATGCATCCTTCTCTAATTGGCACGACTATTTGGACCACACCACAGGTGCATTCCAGCATTGAGTGATTAATGATGTAATACAGCTGTCCACGTTTGTCCCTGAATCATTTCCATGTCAAGGTCAGCAAGAGATTGAGAGACCAATTAGTCAGGAAGTCGAGGAAGTGTACATTTCTCTTTCAATTTCATCTCACGTTGATCAGAGTGAAACCGGGTTCTTTTTTCAGCTTTTAAATTGATTTCAAGCTGAAATTGTGCTCAACCAGCAAGTTGTGTTTTTTTTTTTTTCTTTTCCCTTACATGACATGACGCGACACGTTTTGGTATTTTAATAATCGTTATTAAAAGGGTTTCAACCCAAGATCTATTATCGAACAAGGCACTTGTATTCGTTTTAAATGGGACGTCCCTGCGTTTGAGATTCTCCATTCAAATGGCCCTTATAAAAGCACGCACTTCCAAGCTTTGGTTACAGCTTCATGTCCATGCTTTCCACATATTCCATCCAGTATGTCGTCTCTGTCATAGTTTCAAGAGTTTCTGCATTACTTTTTCTCCGTTTCTAAATGCACCCCCAAAAAAAAATAATAATAACCGCACACAAACTGACCTGAGATATCTTATAAGATGCAAGATTTCTCTCAACACTATAAATCACTTCCTGGTTCAAGGAAGGTCTGCAAACCCAATGTCAAGCAAGCCTACCAGTAATTATTAGAGAAAAGTATTAGACACTGCATTTTCTTTAAAAAAAAAAAATCAGCCAAGATGGTTTATTTCCTGTTCGCAGGAAAGTTGCTCCCAGTTTCTTTCTTAAAGGCCAGTCCGAGGCGTTCCATACTTCAGTTCTCTGACCTCCCTGTGCATTTTCCATCAACACACTTTACTTTCTATGCAAATATTTCCATGTGAAACACTTAGATCTCGACATAAAAGTTGGTGATGTGACACTTTAATATTGTAGATGTTAAGATGTTAATCTTGGTACCAAACTCAAAAACCTTATGTAAATATGTAACACTATATTTAAGCAACAATAATAATCCCATTCAAATTTTTAAAGAGAGAGTTGTATTTATCACTGCTGTCGGTATATACTATAGCTTGAGTTGACAGCATTATGTACATAGGTCACCTTTTAGTATTATTTCACATTGAAAGTAGAGGGCGTACATGATGAAAAAGATCGAGCTTTTTTACTAGAGATTCTCTCTGGTTTTGTATTGCAGAAAGAAGGCTAGAGAAGGTACAGTAGTGGCAGTCCACTTCTCAGAGGTTTCGTCATATGAAGCTGCTAGAAACAATCACTAATTTTGCGCTGAGAGGAATAAAATTTAGCTATAGACGACTGTTAAAACTAAAAATCGTTCTTTTGGATTTGTTGATCGCAAATGTTTTCTTGTGTTCGTCTTTTCATTAAGCACACCCATTTATTTTTTTCCATTTTTTTTTCTTTAAGTCTATCCTTCCAATACTGTATTGGATTACTTTTTTTTTTTTAAATGTCGCAAGCTGAACCAAGGTTTGATGAACCTTAACAAAACTTGCTGGCTGAGAAGACATGTAGAATAGGCCACATCCATACAATTATATTGTAGACAGATACTGTAATGCCTAGTTTCATTCTGCATTAAGCAGCACGGTGACTCCACATGTAATGTGCTGTATTTAATATGCAACCTGTCTGCTTTCTTTGCTCCTTTTCCACTTTGCAGTTAACTAGCATTTATCCGTCTTCAGTTTTTAACCACTTGCTGCTAGTCTTTTATTTTTGAACTCTTGGACTTCGTGTATAAGTCGGGAATGCATAAAAGATGAACATTCTTTACTGTTTAGAGAAATGCTAATGTAAATCTGTCATTTCAATGTGATGTAAAAAGAAAAAAAACCCAACAAAAACAGCTATGTTCACAGCAGTTTAGTGGTTTCTTTGACGCTTTGGTGCACTGACATGTAGCTAGGCTTTTTCTCCCCCTTTCGTAGCGCTTGATGATGTAAAGTTCACGTGATTTTTAGTTTGCAGTTGTGAAGACATTTGTGTTCTAGTAAATGCCGTATAAATGGTACTCTGATGATTCCACTATGATATGAACACTGCCTGGTTCTTTATCTGCTTCTCTGAGTTTTAGTGCCATCTGCTTTACCCACTGACAACCTCGAAAAAGTGCCTCACGTCCATCAGAAGTTCCATCCGAAACTTAACCGCTCTTGCTATGGTTGTATTGATTTATACACGTCTAGGTATTTGTATCATGGTTTGAAAAATACCAAGTATATGATGTAATATTTATAGTTCAGTAACTCATGTCATAGTTGTATTTTCTTTATACAGATGTAGCTTGTTACGTTTCATAAATATATAATGTAAATATGCATAGAAATGTTTGTAACTGTTTTTATGTTACATCATACACTTGTAATTTGACATATAAAATAACATTACCATAATAAAAGGTGAGTTTTAATGTATTCTTGGCTGTGTGGTTGTGTTCAAGTGACAAAAGTATATTTTGACCCATTTACGTGCTGAGAAGTGGTTGATTTTCATCTCATCTCATTATCTCTAGCCGCTTTATCCTTCTACAGGGTCGCAGGCAAGCTGGAGCCTATCCCAGCTGACTACGGGCGAAAGGCGGGGTACACCCTGGACAAGTCGCCAGGTCATCACAGGGCCGACACATAGACACAGACAACCATTCACACTCACATTCACACCTACGGTCAATTTAGAGTCACCAGTTAACCTAACCTGCATGTCTTTGGACTGTGGGGGAAACCGGAGCACCCGGAGGAAACCCACGCGGACACAGGGAGAACATGCAAACTCCGCACAGAAAGGCCCTCGCCGGCCACGGGGCTCGAACCCGGACCTTCTTGCTGTGAGGCGACAGCGCTAACCACTACACCACCGTGCCGCCCGTGGTTGATTTTGGTGAATGGGAAATAGAGGTAGGTATAGGTCAATAAGGACCTAAAAAAATTTTCTTGAATAAAGATTTAGAATTAATTAATTGGTTATAAACTGTAAGTATAATATGAAGTCTGTGATGAACGAAGCAAAATGAATATAAACTACGCATCCACTTTATTAGGAACACCTGTTCATTCATGTAATTATCCAATCAGCAGTCAGATAATTACTCTGTGTAGCAGCAGTACAATACATAAAATCATGCAGATACAGATCAAGAACTTCAGATAATGTTCATGCCACAAGAAGAAAAAATATGTGATCCCCATAATTTTGATCATGGCATGATTGTTAGTGCTGGATGGGATGGGTTGAGTTTTTCAGAAACTGCTGATCAGAAAGTCTCATCTCATCTCATTATCTCTAGCCGCTTTATCCTGTTCTACAGGGTCGCAGGCAAGCTGGAGCCTATCCCAGCTGACTACGGGCGAAAGGCGGGGTACACCCTGGACAAGTCGCCAGGTCATCACAGGGCTGACACATAGACACAGACAACCATTCACACTCACATTCACACCTACGGTCAGTTTAGAGTCACCAGTTAACCTAACCTGCATGTCTTTGGACTGTGGGGGAAACCGGAGCACCCGGAGGAAACCCACGCAGGGACAGGGAGAACATGCAAACTCCGCACAGAAAGGCCCTCGCCGGCTACGGGGCTCGAACCCGGACCTTCTTGCTGTGAGGCGACAGCATTAACCACTACACCACCGTGCCGCCCCCCTGATCTGAAAGTTTCACGCCAAAACAGTCTCAAGTTTATGCAGAATGGTGCAAAAACATACACTGGGTGGTATTTTTGTGGGCAGAAGCACCTTGCTTGTGACTGAGGTCGGACGAGAACAGCCAGACTAGTTCAGCACTTTACAACGGTGTTGAGCAGAAAAGCATCTCAATACATACAACAGACCTTGTTGTAGAAAGGGCTGTGACAAAAGACAACCACATTTAGGTTCCACTTCTCTCTGGTAAGAACAGAACCCTGAGGCTGCAATTAGCACAGCAAATTAGAAAACAACTGGGTCGTGGATCCAGATGTAGTTTTCTACTTTTGTAGGCGGTCTACCTCAGGGTTCAGTGTGTTTGTGCTTTCTGAGATGCTTTTCTGCTCAGTATGGTTGTAAAGAGTGCTTATTATACTGTAAGCAACCATAGCTTTCCTGTTTGCTCAACAGTTTAGCCGTTCTCTTCCAACCTCTCTCATCAACAAGTGTTTATTTTTATTTATTTATCTCATCTCATCTCATTATCTCTAGCCGCTTTATCCTTCTACAGGGTCGCAGGCAAGCTGGAGCCTATCCCAGCTGACTACGGGCGAAAGGCGGGGTACACCCTGGACAAGTCGCCAGGTCATCACAGGGCCGACACATAGACACAGACAACCATTCACACTCACATTCACACCTACGGTCAATTTAGAGTCACCAGTTAACCTAACCTGCATGTCTTTGGACTGTGGGGGAAACCGGAGCACCCGGAGGAAACCCACGCGGACACGGGGAGAACATGCAAACTCCACACAGAAAGGCCCTCGCCGGCCATGGGGCTCGAACCCAGGACCTTCTTGCTGTGAGGCGACAGCGCTAACCACTACACCACCGTGCCGCCTACACAAAATTAGAAACAACAAATTATTGGTCCAGCTAGACCTCGGGTATTATTGCATACTGGACAAATGGATCGCCATGTCCTTGGGTTTTCAGGATCAAAGAAATCTAAGGCCTGTTCGTAATAGAGTTTAAGATTAACTTTAAAATCAGCTAGAGTAATTGTGCTTAGTCTAAGATAGTCCGGAAGAGTGTTCCAAATTCTAGTAATTCTACTTATGTACGATCTTTGAAAAGTTACAGTTTTACATTTACTAGGCCTAAAAATAAGTACATTAGAATTACTTGTAGATCTGGTTGGATCTCAAGTGTTTCCACTAGTAGAACTGCTGCTCATTGTTTTTTGTGGTGGGGTTCCCCACTCGCACCATTCTGTGTAAATACTAGAGACTGGGGGGTGAGAGAGAGAAAAATATATCTCACATCAGTAACTAGTAAAATACTCCAACCAGCTCATCTGGCACCAACAACCATGCCATTATTAAAATCACAGAGATCAGACTCCCCCATTCTGACGTTTGATGTGAAGACTAACTGAAGCTCTTGACCTACACTCACCAGCCACTTTATTAGAAACACCCACACACCTGCTGTTTTATGCAGTTCTCTAATCAGTCAATCCCTTGATAGCAGCCCAATGCATAAAATCATACAGATATACAGGTGCTGGCCATATAATTAGAATATCATGAAAAAGTTGATTTATTTCAGTAATTCCATTCAAAAAGTGAAACTTGTATATTATATTAATTCATTACACACAGACTGATATATTTCAAATGTTTATTTCTTTTAATGTTGATGATTATAACTGACAACTAATGAAAATCCCAAATTCAGTATCTCAGAAAATTAGAATATTACTTAAGACCAATACAAAAAAAGGATTTTTAGAAATGTTGGCCAACTGAAAAGTATGAGCATGTACAGCACTCAATACTTAGTTGGGGCTCCTTTTGCCTGAATTACTGCAGCAATGCGGCGTGGCATGGAGTCGATCAGTCTGTGGCACTGCTCAGGTGTTATGAGAGCCCAGGTTGCTCTGATAGTGGCCTTCAGCTCTTCTGCATTGTTGGGTCTGGCGTATCGCATCTTCCTCTTCACAATACCCCATAGATTTTCTATGGGGTTAAGGTCAGGTGAGTTTGCTGGCCAATTAAGAACAGGGATACCATGGTCCTTAAACCAGGTACTGGTACAGTAGCTTTGGCACTGTGTGCAGGTGCCAAGTCCTGTTGGAAAATGAAATCTGCATCTCCATAAAGTTGGTCAGCAGCAGGAAGCATGAAGTGCTCTAAAACTTCCTGATAGACGGCTGCGTTGACCTTGGACCTCAGAAAACACAGTGGACCAACACCAGCAGATGACATGGCACCCCAAACCATCACTGACCGTGGAAACTTTACACTGGACCTCAAGCAACATGGATTCTGTGCCTCTCCTCTCTTCCTCCAGACTCTGGGACCTTGATTTCCAAAGGAAATGCAAAATTTACTTTCATCAGAGAACATAACTTTGGACCACTCAGCAGCAGTCCAGTCCTTTTTGTCTTTAGCCCAGGCGAGACGCTTCTGACGCTGTCTCTTGTTCAAGAATGGCTTGACACAAGGAATGTGACAGCTGAAACCCATGTCTTGCATACGTCTGTGCGTGCGTGGTGGTTCCTGAAGCACTGACTCCAGCTGCAGTCCACTCTTTGTGAATCTCCCCCACATTTTTGAATGGATTTTGTTTCACAATCCTCTCCAGGGTGCAGTTATCCCTATTGCTTGTACACTTTTTTCTACCACATCTTTTCCTTCCATTGGTGGCACGGTGGTGTAGTGGTTAGCGCTGTCGCCTCACAGCAAGAAGGTCCAGGTTCGAGCCCTGTGGCCGGCGAGGGTCTTTCTGTGCGGAGTTTGCATGTTCTCCCCGTGTCCGCGTGGGTTTCCTCCGGGTGCTCCGGTTTTCCCCACAGTCCAAAGACATGCAGGTTAGGTTAACTGGTGACTCTAAATTGACCGTAGGTGTGAATGTGAGTGTGAATGGTTGTCTGTGTCTATGTGTCAGCTCTGTGATGACCTGGCGACTTGTCCAGGGTGTACCCCGCCTTTCGCCCGTAGTCAGCTGAGATAGGCTCTAGCTTGCCTGCGACCCTGTAGAAGGATAAAGCGGCTAGAGATAATGAGATGAGATGAGATCTTTTCCTTCCCTTCGCCTCTCTATTAATGTGCTTGGACACAGAGCTCTGTGAACAGCCAGCCTCTTTAGCAATGACCTTTTGTGTCTTGCCCTCCTTGTGCAAGGTGTCAATGGTCATCTTTTGGACAACTGTCAAGTCAGCAGTCTTCCCCATGATTGTAGAGCCTACAGAACTAGACTGATGCCCCTTTTCCACCAAAGCAGTTCCAGGGCTGGTTCGGGGCCAGTGCTTAGTTTGGAACCGGGTTTTCTGTTTCCACTGACAAAGAACTGGCTCTGGGGCCAGAAAAACCGGTTCCAGGCTAGCACCAACTCTCTGCTGGGCCAGAGGAAAGAACCACTTACGTCAGCGGGGGGGGGCGGAGTTGTTAAGACCGACAACAATAACAAGACCGTGAAAGATCGCCATTTTTAAGCGACGAGAAGCAGCAGCTGTACAAACGCGAAGTCATCCATTATTATTGTTGTTGTTACTGCTGCTTCTTCCGCGTTGTTTTTGCTTCGATATTCGCGCCAAGGTTTATGCAAACGTAGCCACGTAACTGACGTACACAGTGACGTTATGACATATACAACGACATAATGACGTATACAGTGACGTAATGACGTGTCTTCTCTTAGCACCGCAAGCAATGGAAAAGCAAACTGGTTCTCAGCTGGCTCACAAGTTGAACGAGTTGTGAACCAGCACCAGCACTGGCCCCGAACCAGCCCTGGAACTGATTTGGTGGAAAAGGGGTATGAGAGACCATTTAAAGGCCTTTGCAGTTGTTTTGAGTTAATTAGCTGATTAGATTGTGGCACCAGGTGTCTTCAATATTGAACCTTTTCACAATATTCTAATTTTCTGAGATACTGAATTTGGGGTTTTCATTAGTTGTCAGTTATAATCATCAAAATTAAAAGAAATAAACGCTTGAAATATATCAGTCTGTGTGTAATGAATGAATATAATATACAAGTTTCACTTTTTGAATGGAATTACTGAAATAAATCAACTTTTTCATGATATTCTAATTATATGACCAGCACCTGTAAATCAAGAGCTTCAGTTAATGTTCATTTTAAACATCAGAATGGGAAAAATTGTGATCTCTGTGACTTTCAGTCACTGTGGCATGGGCGTTTGTACCAGATGGACTGGTTTGAGTATTTCAGAAACTGCTGATCTCCTGGGCTTTTCGCATAAGTCTCTAGAGTTTACACAGAATGGGGCAAAAAAACATTGAGTGAGTGACAGTTCTGTGGGTGGAAATGTCTTATTGATGAGAGGTCAGAGGAAAATGGCCAGATTGGTTCGAGCTACCAGGAAGGATATAGCAACTCTTTACAGCCACGGTGAGTAGAAAAGCATCTCAGCATGCAACAGCAGAAGACCACATTGGGTTCCACTCCTGCCAGCCAAGAACAGGAATCGTAGACTCAAGAACAAGTTCCTATTAAAGTGGCCGGTGAGTGTATAAGTGCATGTTTTATGCACTGAGCTGTTGACATTTAATTGGCTGATTAGATTAATGAGCAGGTCTACAGGCGTTCATAATAAAGTGGTTGGTGAGTGTGGTTACTAGCAGAAACTGGTTGGTTAGTGAGCTAAACATTTTACCGTTGTGTGCGAACTGGCGTCCCATTCCCAGATGTATGAAGACTCTCACCCACTTTTTTTTTTTGGGAGAGGCTCCAGATCTGCTGCAACCCTGATCAGGATAAAACGGCTACAGAAAATAAATTATTGAATAATTAAAAAGTGATATTCACTATTATTTAACAATTACAATTTTATGTTTCTGGGAGACATTATACAAGTGTAATAATCTATGACTTCTATAGCCTCTGACTAAAATTAAATTTGCTGAGTTTTTGGATTTCCACATTGTGTAAACCTTCTTGGTATTAATAAAACAAAATACACCAACATGTAATACATTTCTGAAATCCTGAAAGCACTGACTATTTTAATGTATTTCTAGCTTATAAAGAAACGTGACTTTTAACTAACCTCATACTTATTTTATTACCGTAGTGCATCTTACGTATGTGCAGAGGTGGACAGTAACGAAGTACATTTACTTGAGTATTATTTTGTTTGGAAACTTATGACTTTAACTTCACTACATTTGAAAGACAAATATTGTACTTTTCACTCCACTACATTTCTATCAAGGCTCTCGTTACTATGAAGCAGCTTTGAAAGTGGATGTTTTTTGTTTTCTTTTATAAAACATGATTGGTTTTTTCGCAGGTGACACTGAGACAGCCGATCAGTAATCACTAGGGTCACATCACGTCCATAGACTGTATAAAATCAAGTTCAATTTCTCAGCAGTATTATTTGAACACGATCAGTTGATGGCAGAATGGAAGAAAGCGTTTTTTCTGGAGAATGTACACACTCATGGTCCATAAACCCATGTTTCAGTTTTCTGAAAGGATTAAAGATTTGTTTCATTTTAAATATTTGCTTTGTTTGCCGAAAACAAACCACATCACGGCCTACAAAAACTTGCCGTCCAACTTGCGGAAGGATATTGAGGAATGTAAACATTTTATTCCGAGAGAAAGCGTGCAGTGAAGTTCTCTGTGCTTTTATAACTTTGCAGTCTGGTTAGTTAAATGACTTTCGATGGATTTGCCCGCCAAGTTGTCGTAGCCTTGTCCACGGCTAACGATAACACATAGCTAGTTAACTTGGACGCTGTTAGTTAGCATGTAAAAACGGAGTTACACTAACATGAATAATGTTAACTTTAGCATAATCTTGCCAAATAAACAGAATGTAGAAATCTTTCTTTTCTAGTAACGTTAGCTACCCAATATGATTTCGAGTTTGAAAAGAGTTTGCTAGCATATCAGGTGGCGCTTCAGCTCTACAGGTTCTACCAACTAGTCAGAAAATCCAGTCGGTTGTTTCAGAGGCATTAGGTTTTGTTAAGTGTTGTGGTAATAATACAACAATGCGTTGACAGAAAATGTACTTTTAATACTTAAGTATTTTTAAAAGCAAGTACTTTAACTTAAGTAAAAATTTGACTGGAGAAGTTTCACTTGTATTGGAGTAACATTTAACCAGTGGGATCTGTACTTTGACTTAAGTAATAAACTTGGGTACTTCGTCCACCTCTGCGTATGTGTCATAAATATGTTGAATCAGAAATACCAGGTACGTTATACATTATTTAGAATTTGGTTCAGGAATTAAACTGTGTGGGCGGCACGGTGGCATAGTGGTTAGCGCTGTCACCTCACAGCAAAAAGGTCCGGGTTCGAGCCCCGTGGCCGACGAAGGCCTTTCTGTGCGGAGTTTGCATGTTCTCCCCGTGTCCGCGTGGGTTTCCTCCGGGTGCTCCGGTTTCTCCCAGAGTCCAAAGACATGCAGGTTAGGGAAACTGATGACTCTAAATTGACCGTAGATGTGAATGTGAGTGTGAATGGTTGTCTGTGTCTATGTGTCGGCCCTGTGATGACCTGGCGACTTGTCCAGGGCGTACCCCGCCTTTCGCCCGTAGTCAGCTGGGATAGGCTCCAGCTTGCCTGCGACCCTGTAGAACAGGATAAAGCGGCTAGAGATAATGAGATGAGATGTTATACATTATTTAGAATTTGGTTCAGGAATTAAACTGTGTGGGCGGCACGGTGGTATAGTGGTTAGCGCTGTCACCTCACAGCAAGAAGGTCTGGGTTCGAGCCCTGTGGCCGACGAGGGCCTTTCTGTGTGGAGTTTGCATGTTCTCCCCGTGTCCGCGTGGGTTTCCTCCGGGTGCTCCGGTTTCCCCCACAGTCCAAAGACATGCAGGTTAGGTTAACTGGTGACTCTAAATTGACCGTAGGTGTGAATGTGAGTGTGAGTGGTTGTCTGTGTCTATGTGTCGGCCCTGTGATGACCTGGCGACTTGTCCAGGGCGTACCCTGCCTTTCGCCCGTAGTCAGCTGGGATAGGCTCCAGCTTGCCTGCGACCCTGTAGAACAGGATAAAGCGGCTAGAGATAATGAGATGAGATGTTATACATTATTTAGAATTTGGTTCAGGAATTAAACTGTGTGGGCGGCACGGTGGTATAGTGGTTAGCGCTGTCACCTCACAGCAAGAAGGTCTGGGTTCGAGCCCTGTGGCCGACGAGGGCCTTTCTGTGTGGAGTTTGCATGTTCTCCCCGTGTCCGCGTGGGTTTCCTCCGGGTGCTCCGGTTTCCCCCACAGTCCAAAGACATGCAGGTTAGGTTAACTGGTGACTCTAAATTGACCGTAGGTGTGAATGTGAGTGTGAATGGTTGTCTGTGTCTATGTGTCAGCCCTGTGATGACCTGGCGACTTGTCCAGGGTGTACCCCGCCTTTCGCCCGTAGTCAGCTGGGATAGGCTCCAGCTTGCCTGCGACCCTGGAGAAGGATAAAGCGGCTACAGATAATGAGATGAGATTAAACTGTTTTTTTTTTTAAATGCTTTTAACAGGGGGGCGGATCGGTGGTGTAGTGGTTAGCGCTGTCGCCTCACAGCAAGAAGGTCCTGGGTTCGAGCCCCGGGGCCGGCGAGGGCCCTTCTGTGTGGAGTTTGCATGTTCTCCCCGTGTCCGCGTGGGTTTCCTCCGGGTGCTCCGGTTTCTCCCAGAGTCCAAAGACATGCAGGTTAGGGAAACTGATGACTCTAAATTGACCGTAGATGTGAATGTGAGTGTGAATGGTTGTCTGTGTCTATGTGTCAGCCCTGTGATGACCTGGCGACTTGTCCAGGGTGTACCCCGCCTTTCGCCCGTAGTCAGCTGGGATAGGCTCCAGCTTGCCTGCGACCCTGTAGAACAGGATAAAGCGGCTAGAGATAATGAGATGAGATGTTATACATTATTTAGAATTTGGTTCAGGAGTTAAACTGTGTGGGCGGCACGGTGGTATAGTGGTTAGCGCTGTCACCTCACAGCAAGAAGGTCTGGGTTCGAGCCCTGTGGCCGACGAGGGCCTTTCTGTGTGGAGTTTGCATGTTCTCCCCGTGTTCGCGTGGGTTTCCTCCGGGTGCTCCGGTTTCCCCCACAGTCCAAAGACATGCAGGTTAGGTTAACTGGTGACTCTAAATTGACCGTAGGTGTGAATGTGAGTGTGAATGGTTGTCTGTGTCTATGTGTCAGCCCTGTGATGACCTGGCGACTTGTCCAGGGTGTACCCTGCCTTTCGCCCGTAGTCAGCTGGGATAGGCTCCAGCTTGCCTGCGACCCTGTAGAAGGATAAAGCGGCTAGAGATAATGAATGAATGAATGAATGCTTTTAACAGGCATTTAGTCCAAAACAGTACAGTAAAGTATAGGCCATAGCACTTGTCTTTTGCTTTTGTTGTGTCTCTATAACCTTAAGGCCTATCCATGATGTTTTTACAGAAGATCCTGGAAATAAGCAAATTATGACCATTTTATAACCTTTGGGGGGCTTTTTTTTTGGGGGGGGGGGGGGATATTTGGGGTCAGCTTCCTGTTTGATGCTAACCACATCCGGTTTATGATGTTACATGAATTAAGTCATGTTATTTCTATCAAGCAGTTGTTGGTAACACAAGATATTCACTTATCAGGCAAGAAAATGAATGTCGCTAAGTTAAACTGTCCCAATTCACCTCATATAATACTCTAAAAATATAATATTCTCTCTCTCTCTCCACCACACAAGATACATTTGTGACTTTCGGATTTGAAGAGCTTGAAACAACTTGATTCAGCATGATAGATAAACGTGAAAGTTATTTTTAGAGAAAAAAAATAAAATATTAAATTGAGCAAAGTGCATAGTAACTAGCGGAGTGAGTGCGGAACGGTGGAACGTGGTTCGTGTTGCACTACGGAAGTATTATCGATGCGCACGTCTGCAGCGCTTGAATCTAAACTGCGCGCTTTCCGACTTACCTTTATGCTTATTTAAATTCATTATTTGGTTTTAATTGTGTGCAATGGAAAGCGACATACTTGATGCACTTGATCAAGTCGGGTAAGGGAAATAAATAGCTACTTTTAATGTAGATTTGACGGCATGGTAGCTCATGAGCAGGAGGACCATAATAATAAAAACAGGTGTTGATGGCGTTTAAGATCAACAAAATACTGTTTACAGAGTTAAAATGTGGAGTCGAAATAAAACTCCTGTGAGAAATGCACATAGTGATTAGCTATTTAGGCTTGCAACTCCTTAAAAAACACACTTATAAGGACAATATTTGATAGTAATCATGGCTGGGCTGGACATGACGGATCCCCTGGGTCCCCAGGATGCACACTGGGAACCACCATCTGCCTGACTGTAGCTACATCATGGAGCATTGTTAAGGGAACTCTGTTCTCTAAGGACCGAAACAGCACCTTCTTTTTGACCTTTTGAGTCTCACTTATTGGTATTGTTGAGTTTTAGACCATGCTGTTTATTCCACAGGTACAATGTTTCCCTGGATGAAAAGGCGCTTTCAGTGGCATGTGAGCAAGGGTTTAACTCTCAGGAGTTTACAAGTGTGTGTACATGGTTATCAGCAAAACTGCACCAGCACTGCGATGCCAAGGATGCGAAATCAGAAATACCAGGTACGTTATACATTATTTAAAATTTGGTTCAGTAATTAAACTGTTAATGCTTTTAACAGGCATTTAGTACAGTACAGTAAAGTATAAGCCATAGCACTTGTCTTTTGCTTTTGTTGTATCTCTATAACCTTTAAGTGCCATTCCATCATTGGATGTATTCTCATCTCATCATCTCTAGCCGCTTTATCCTGTTTTACAGGGTCGCAGGCAAGCTGGAGCCTATCCCAGCTGACTACGGGCGAAAGGCGGGGTACACCCTGGACAAGTCGCCAGGTCATCACAGGGCTGACACATAGACACAGACAACCATTCACACTCGCATTCACACCTACGGTCAATTTAGAGTCACCAGTTAACCTAACCTGCATGTCTTTGGACTGTGGGGGAAACCGGAGCACCCGGAGGAAACCCACGCGGACACGGGGAGAACATGCAAACTCCGCACAGAAAGGCCCTCGCCGGCCACGGGGCTCGAACCCGGACCTTCTTGCTGTGAGGCGACAGCGCTAACCACTACACCACCGTGCCGCCCTGGATGTATTCTTTGGCATAAAATACAATATATTTTATGACAACATGACTAGACAGAGAAATCTTTTAGCTTCAAAATGATATATCAAACATAATTTTTTGACAACGACAAGTATATTAATTTTGCGACCAGAGTCACCTACCCTTTTAATTTCCGCGCGGTAGTGAAACGTGATGTCATCGGCAGGTTCCCCTTCTTGTGTACCACGTGTCGGTCTATTTTTAGACCAGGAAACCCCCAAAGTGAGAGAGTCATTTCTCCTCGTATATGGGGGCCAAAAAAATTGCGAAAAATTGAGTTAATCTTTCAGTTAGCTAGATTTATTGGTATTAGCTAGATTTATTGGTATTATTTTTATCGCGTTCTATCCGCCATTGCTGATAATATGTGCCACGTCACACGTCACGTGGTACACAAGAAGGGGAACCTGCCGATGACATCACGCGCGGAAATTAAAAGGGTAGGTGACTTTGGTCGCAAAATTAATATACTTGTCGTTGTCAAAAAATTATGTTTGATATATCATTTTGAAGCTAAAAGATTTCTCTATCTAGTGATACCATTTATATATGTTGTCAAAATATATTGTATTTTATGCCAAAGAATACATCCAATGGTGGAATGGCACTTTAAGGCCTATCTATGATGTTTTTACAGAAGATCCTGAAAAGGCAAAACTTGAAATAAGCAAGCTGTTGAAAGAGCTGTCCTGTCCATACAAGGAGCTTGACGGTGAACTGAAAACCAAAAAGGAGCATCTGAAAATGCTTTGTAAGTTTTATCACTCGTATGTCGCGGTAATGCTGTAGTTCTTAAATTACTGATTCGGAGTTCCAGTTGTTATTAAACATTGTTGTATTTGCAGTGTTTTTGGTATCAGAACTTCAGGCTGCACAGATTATAACAAGCAAAGTGGTTAAAGACACAAAAGTTGAGAAAAAGCTCTCGCCTCTTCAAGACCTCCAAGCAGTTTGTAAAGTACTGAAACTCCCAGAGCCAGACCAACAGCAAACAAGAGACTTCTTTTCATCTGTAGAAAATGAGGTCAGCTGACTACACGTCTCACATTAAAGAATGATGTGGTGGTGTTTTTTTTGTTTAATAAAATATAAGTGTGTTGCAATTTTTTAACCCATTGAAACAATTTAAAGCTTCAGAATATACACAAGTGGAAACGTCTATGTTTTGGATATTTTTAAAAAATAGTGAAAACTTGCATTTAAATAAATGTTGTTTATACTACCGTTCAAAAGTTTGGGGTCACTTTGAAATGTCCTTATTTTTGAAAGAAAAGCACTGTTCTTTTCAATGAAGATCACTTTAAACTAATCAGAAATCCACTCTATACATTGCTAATGTGGTAAATGACTATTCTAGCTGCAAATGTGTGGTTTTTGGTGCAATATCTCCATAGGTGTATAGAGGCCCATTTCCAGCAACTCTCACTCCAGTGTTCTAATGGTACAATGTGTTTGCTCATTGCCTCAGAAGGCTAATGGATGATTAGAAAACCCTTGTACAATCATGTTAGCACAGCTGAAAACAGTTGAGCTCTTTAGAGAAGCTATAAAACTGACCTTCCTTTGAGCAGATTGAGTTTCTGGAGCATCACATTTGTGGGCTCGATTAAATGCTCAAAATGGCCAGAAAAATGTCTTGACTATATTTTCTATTCATTTTACAACTTATGGTCGTAAATAAAAGTGTGACTTTTTTTCATGGAAAACACAAAATTGTCTGGGTGACCCCAAACTTTTGAACGGTTGTGTGTATGTATATATATATATATATATATATATATATATATAAAATTTATTTATTTATTTATTTAATTTTTTTTGTGGTCTGTTATATGTTGCTGATTTGCCTTAAATATTGCTTCAGGTAAAGATTTTGCTGAAGAAAGTTCCAGATAAGCACATTGGAAAACCAGTGTTGAAGGAGCCCCTTAACAGTGAGCAGTGGGTCAGTATTTCATACCAAACTTAAGTATTACAGAAAGGTATTTGGTCTGTGTGAATGACGAGTGGATATTTTACAGAATCTTAGTGCTGTACCTTAGACGTGTGCTTTGGGGCAAGGATCCTGTGGGACCTAACAAAAAAGTCACAGTAGCAGGTGATCAGATAGGAAGCTTGAAGGACCAAGAAAGATCGCGTTCATTAAAGGAGAACTGAAGTCATTTTTAAACTTACTTTATTTTTTAATTAACGTGTTATTCAATTACGGTTTCGGTTTTAGTAACCTTATATCGTGACTCGTATTGGCAACTAATTGCAATTAAATATTATACTTATCGGCCTGTTCGGTTTTTAGCCATGTTGAATTTAGTTCGTTTGGTCCACGGCAGGCGTCGCTTATCCACGCGATCTTCGCGAGACTTCGAAGCGTGAAGTGTCAGCCACGTGTCAGTGCTGCAATTTTGAAAACTGTTTTCCAAACGAAATGTTGCACAAAAACGAGTTTAAATGACGATTACTGCTTACTTTTTTTTTTTTAACTTTCCTGATTGCTATCAAAACAAACAAAACTTCCGGCTTGATTACATCAGCATTCGAAAGAGGGCGCGCGTGTCTTTTGACAACATTGGCCACTTTGATTTCCGCTGTACGTTTTACTTCCGTCCTACAATATCTTGCACAAGTTTCAGTGAATCTTGTTTATGGTCATTGCTTTGACATATGGACTGATATAGCATATTTCAAAACACTCATAACTTGCTATAGCAGTGACAAAATAGCGATCAAAAATGCATTCCTATAGAGATCTTGCAGTCACATGACCAGAAAGTACACAGCTGCCATCTTGTCAGTAAAAAACACAGCTGAATACTGCTGCACTCGTGTACAGAATGGATCAATTTCAACCGACGGACTACACGGCTCATTTTTCTAATGAACAGATAACTAGATATATGTCTAAAATAAACGATCTACAGATTAGTGACCCTTATGGCTTACCGGACGTAGTTTTCACTCATTAACTTTCTCTCGCTGTTCAGTGGTGAAGCACTGCGTGCTTATAAATCTCTGGACAGTTATCTTTACAGAAATTCAGAATTTGTCAGCGACTCAGATGTGGCATCTTGTAAACAAGAAAATAACAATCCTCATTGGACGGGTAAGTCACTTAAGTATTGAGTATAGCACTGACCAGCTGATTATAGAATAGAATAAGGTAATTCCAGCTGTAATTCCAAATCGTCCGTCTTGTTTACCATGGATCTGGCGTTGGAGAGGTAGAGGCTTAGCAGTGGAGGTTTGAGTGGCTGTTTTCTGAGCTTAGTCAACAGGCCGGTGTACTCTCCTGGATTTCGTGCATGCGCAGTAGGCTTGGTAGGACAAATCCAAGAGGTAGGATAACTTTACAGAACACGGGCTCTGCAGCCTCGCTTTTGCTTCCTCTCCCGACGCCGCCTCCTTTGCTTTGCTTCCGATAACAATCCACGGAGACCCCGCTGGTCTCGCTATCTCGTCCGGAATGTTGTGCATGCGATGGAAATCGCTACAAACCGTCATTTTCTGCTGGAAACCAATGTCCAGTAAGTCCATACGGTTGTAGTGGATATTGAAGTCCGGTACAGACGAACAACACGCAGAAATACACACAAAAAAACATAAAAACCATGCACAGGTAGGGAGAGCTTGTAGCCGCAGCCGTTGTAGTAGAATTGTATATAGTAGGGTTTTCCAGAAGAAAAGGTAGAAGCAGAAGTAGAACCAGAAGTAGAAGGCGGAAATATGGCGTTTGACCGACAAGATGGCGTCTGTCACAATCTGGATCGGCTGTGATGTCACATGCAAGTGCTCCATATTTAATAAAATGAGAATTTTGCTAATAAAAAAAATTTACCTTCAGTTCTCCTTTATTATGGGATTATATTGAACATAGCAGATTGTTCACAAGGGGTGACATGGGGTGTTTACTACATTTAATTTATCTTCAGTGAATGCTTTTTCTTGGTTAGCATGGCTGTTAAATGACTAATTAGTACATTGTTTAGAGACCTTCTTTTTCTTCATCCCATAACACGTGAACAGTCCATCATTCCATCATTGGTGTGTCTCGGGCATTTTAAAATTGGTGGAGCCCATCCATCTCCAAGCTTGATCAATGGACAATTTAGAGTAGCCAGTTAGCCGAACTGCATGTCTTTGAACTGTGGGAGAAACCAGAGCACCCAGAAGAAACCCACACAGACATTGGGAGAACGTGCAGACTCCACACAGAAAGGCCCCCCTCAGCCACTAGGCTCGAACCCAGAACCTTCTTGCTGTGAGGCGACAGTGCTGACCACTATACCACCATGCTGCTATTGTTTAGAGATAGCGGCAATTAAATTTATTTTAGATAGGCAAATGTAAGTAAAGAAAACAATAAAATGCAAAAACAGGCAAGCTTATTCAGAAATTTTTCAGGAACAGGAGTCTGTGGGATTCAGTCACGTGCACGCCTCTAGTGTAAGTGGTTGCCTTTTATGAATTGTTATTCCTAATAATTGACTTGTTTTTCATCCTCAGAGACAGCTGGAGAAGATAAATGACGCTCTTTTGGCTGATTACGAGTGTCGTCGGCGCATGCTGATCAAACGGTTGGATGTTACTGTGCAGTCTTTCAGCTGGTCAGACAGAGCCAAGGCATGTTGAGCTGCAGCTTTCTACCATTCTGTATCATGTTTCTATGTGACACGATTTGAGTGTTTTGGCACCACTCAGTCATGTCATACAAAACTGGTAAAGTTTTACCTTGGAAAAATGTGTCCGTGGAAATGCACATCAAGTATTGCTGGGTTTCACGTGACGTCACATCCGCCTCATTAGTTATTCAGAACTTTAGCTGGTGGTCTACCAAAGCTCAGCTGACAAAGCGTTTGTACAGAGAAGGTACATTGCTCGCATGAAAAATGCCTTACGCTTGCGTTGTTTTATAGCCTAGTAAACTAGACCCAACCGCCTAGCGGCCAAAAATATTTTTGCCTAGCGAATGGGTCTAGCCTCGCACCATATAAACAAAAACACCCCGGGCATCAAATCGTGCCCGCCAATCACAACGCAAGGTTTTTGTTTGGATTCTTTGGGCGGGCTTTTGCAGGAGTGACGACAAAGCTGCGCAACGCTGGAGAAAGCGCAACAGGAAAGATGGCTACAGGCTAGTGAACAGCGCTAGTTTGACTCCGCTTTGGAATCAGTTTTAGAAGAATTAGACTTGGGCCCAATCCCAATTCTAATTTCTACCCCTCCCCCTTCCCCTTGGCCCTTCCCCTTGAAACTGAGCTACAAGGGATAGGGCTTGAAATTCAACCCTTACGTATTGGGATAGCCCTTCAACGATCGCATACGTCATCGCGTACCTCCGTCAGCGTTTACGTTAGCAAAACGCAACCAAATGCGTCATTGGCTGCGACCAGCCGCTACAGTCAGAGCCAGAAATCTCTGCTGGCAGGGTGTGATTTGTTAACTAACACCACTGAATGGGATATCTTTGGCGCTTCGTGCACCACATCCGACAGAATGAGGTGTCAGAACACTCATGTAAACAATAAAAGCGAGAATAACAGAACAAAACGTACGCAGTAAAGCAACCGAAAACAATACTCACTCCCAAAGCTTTTTAGCAGCAGCTTGGATTTCAGAAATCGCTGCTCATTCTCAGCTCGAAAGCGAATCAAGCGGCGTGTTTCCTCTGGATAACAACTTAAAACACGTAAATAATGGAGAAAATACATTTATGACAATCTTTCGCCGCGGGAACCGCCATCTTTATGAAATCCGCATGAAATCTCGCTGAAATCCGCATGGCATTGTGGGAAATCACTCAAACCCCTTCGTTCGGAGTCTGCTCCAGGAAAATCTCCGTTTGGAGGGGTACAGAAGCCCTTCCCCTACCCCTCCGCGTTAACTGGGATTGGGATACCCCTACCCCCTCACGTGAACGCGCAAAATGGAGGGGAAGGGCCAAGGGGTTGGTCCAAGGGGTGAAATGGGATTCGGCCTTGGAGTTTTCGTTGAAACATGAGCAGGAAGAGGCTCTCCGCTCATTCCTTTTCAAGAAGGACGTTTTCGCTGTTTTGCCGACCGGCTATGGCAAAAGTCTGATCTACCAGCTGGCTCCGCTCGTAGCCAAAAGGATGGGGCTAGTTTGTGCAGTACGAAGAATTAATAAACAGCTTTGAAACATTACTTTTTGATTGTTTCTTATTTTCCCGTTATTTTAAATTTAAGGGAAATTATTTCACCAAACACCACTAAATAAAAACTCTCAAAAACAGTTTAAGCAAACCCTTGAAAAACACTTGGAAAAAAATGTGTATGTGGTACAGACTCCAAACTTGTGGTCATTATCTCCAAACTTCTTAATATCTAGAACCTGTTTATTAATTAATACGCATTTTGAAAAATTATTTATTTCAAGGCCTCCCCCACTGCTTTCTGTCGCTCTGACTACGTCACAGTCACTGTTGCGCTGATTGGTCAGAGCGTTGGCCTATACGCACAGAGACAGTTTGAAAGACAGCGGTTTGTTCCTCCTACCCGCTTCGGAAATGTCTACGGATCGAGGCCAGACTAAATATTCACATTTAGTCTGGCTTGCCAGGCTAGTTGTTTTAGGTTGTTCGAATCGATCAAACCGTGAAACTGATAAAAGTTTATTCAGGGTTCCCCGTGAACTAATAAAAAAGGGTGAACGAACACAGGATTTCACAAAAAGACGTCGAGAAAGGTGGCTTTTGAACCATGAAATCGAAGGGAGCCGAGTCGAAGCATGCTTGAGTTTGCAGTGATCACTTTGTGAAAGGTTTGTATTTCCCTCTCAGCTATGTCCTTAGTGTTTTCCAAGTACTTTTCTTGCTATGTGTCGTTATTTTATGGTACTTTTTTAGTCAGGAAGCGCTAAAGTCCCCAGCTGTTTCTTTGTTTACTCCTCACAAAGTCCATATGCATGAAGGTCGCGACAAAATTCTTACCCAGCCGTACAGTTACAATGCGCCGTGATCACTTCTCCGTCTTGTTTAACTAAGATCCAGGTCTTTAAAGGGGTTTCTGATGATCTTTGTGAATGATTTGCCTGAGACATAAGAGCCAACACAAGTCAGAATCAAGCCAACTGTTGTTTGTTTACACTTCAACGTGCAGCGCTTCGTTGTAAAGACATGAACGAAAAGCTGAAAAAAAAAAACCTTACACGGGCAAAAACAATCCAGGATTCATTCGGCAGCGACTTGATCCCGAGGTCCTTTACCCAGCCACATACAAAACAGTTGTAAGCCTCCATACTCTTCCACGCTTTCATCTGTTTTGCGGTGTAGAAGGACGTCTGCAACACCAGATAGTTCGAGATGTCGGGGAACTCGACTGAAGGGTAGTTTTCGAGATCGTATGACAAATCCTTCTTTCCCAGACTGTAGGGGTCGATTCCATTGCACGTAGCGATCTTCTGAATATATCTAAAGCGAGCAGTGGCTTCTAGATTACGAGCGTACTCTGATAAGTTATCGCTAGTTGTTTGCACTACGGCAGCCGTTTAGACCACCAGTTATTTCACTTCCGGTAAAACCGCTAAGAAAAGTCATGTGATTGAAACCCAGCAATACACTCACCAGGCCTCTTTATTAGGAACACCAAACTAATACTGGGTAGGATACCACAAAGAGAGTTGCGCATGCATGACTGTGTTTTGTATGGAATGTCGCTTGACCCTGCATTTGTATATCCACCAACATGGCCGACATCCGGGTTTCTATTTTGCTTTGACGTCACTTGCAAGTCAAGGATACAGATGTGAGTAGGGAGTCAAACACTCCCGGTTACCAGAGGACCAGCCCCCCACTGTAACCCTAGTTATGTAACAGGTGAAAGGCCAAGGGGAGTGTCCCTCCAGTATAATGGTAGGGGAAACACTGCAGAAATTTCACTCACTGGATGTTTTTTGTACCATTCTTTGTAAAACTAAGGCCCTGTCCACACGGCAACGGATTCAGGTGAATCCGATAAAATTTTTTATCGTTTCGGCCTGGCGTCCACACGGCCCCGGCGTTTTGGGTGCCCCAAAACGATATTTTTTGAGAACGGGTTCCAGAGTGGAAAAATCTGGCAACGGCGCCGTTGCGAAGTCGTCTGGATGAGTAGAACAGATTTGTTTACGATGACTTCACAACCACATGACTAGAACAAGCAGCACTCTCGCGCGCATCATTCATAACAACAACAGCAACAATGGCGGACCCCAGAGTAGTAGTAGTTTCAGTGCTACAGTCGCTGCTAAGTTTTATAGTTCAGAGTCACTCGCAGGAGTAACTCCACCTCATCATCGGTCCAGACAAGAGAGTCGGTTTTTCCTCGCGTAGTCGCAGCCATCTTCTTCTTGTTGTTGTGTGTTTGTTCCTGTGAGTGCTTCACGCCGGGTAGAGGAAGGGGTTTATGCGCATGCGTCCTACTACTTCTATTGTTCTGGTGTCTCCGATGGGACCGTCTTACAGCGCACGTAGAGGTGTGGCATGTGTATTGCATCGTTTTCAGCAAGCGTTGCGTCGCCATATGTACCTGATATTTTACTGATCCGTTGCCCATGTGGACGCGATATTTTTTTTTAATAAAATCTCGTTGCCGTTGTCGTGTGGACGTAGCCTTATGGTGATGATACACGGGGCAACTTTTTGGGCAATGTTGCCGAGCAATGTTGCTGGGCAATTGCGTTTTGACTCTTTTCTATTGAGATTGGGCAACATTGCTTCTTTCTGAATGGTTTTGATAATCTCTGGCAACTTTTTGAGATAAGCCAATCAGAACGCGAGTATCGAGTCATGTGACCTCCGGTGAGGTTCGGATCAGAAATTTCAAACAAATATGGCGGCCGCTCAGTGTCAGTGGAGTGAAGAGATGGAGAGACTCCTCATCTGTTTTTACACCGGTAAGTTATTTTAATATTCTATATGGAGGAATTTACCTCACCAAAGCTCTAAAAAACAACAGACAGCTCGATTAAATGGTCACAGCAAAAATTAAGACATCAATTTTTTTTTAGCTAACTGTAAACTGCCGTTGCTAACTGTTGTTGCCCTGAAAAGTTGCCCTGTGTCTCACCTAGTTGCCCGTTGCCAGCAACATTGCTCGGCAACGTTGCCCAAAAAGTTGCCCCGTGTATCATCACCATTAGAGACTGGGCATGGAAAAAACAGGAGATCAGCAGTTTCTGAAATAATCAAGCTAGCCCTTCTAGAACTAATAAACATACACTGGTAAAAGTCGCTGAGATTACATTCCCCCCCCCAATTCCATTTTCCCTACATGAACTGACGCTCTAGACCTGTATTTGCTGCTACTACATGATTGGGGAATAGCATAACTGAACAGGTGTTCATCATAAAGTGGTCAGTGAGTATGTATATCAAGCAAGTAAATTCCATTCATTCTTTTTCATCAGACAAAAACTGACACGATGGCCAGGGCCTATCAGCCAAAGAGACACTCGCTGACATTAAAGTCATCAGTAAGCCTTGCTCACCTCCTGGCAGCACGAGAAGATATCTGCAACCTGGTGAAAACCAGCAGTGAGTCCTGCAGGGAGAGGACTGCCTGCGCTGTGAATAAGGTGAGTGCAAATTGAATAATGGCAGCTCCAGCTTCTGGCTATGTTTGTGCACATATAATCTATTGTGACACTTTTAGGTTCAGATGGAAATAAGGAAACAGGAGGCAGGCTTGCAGTTAGCCTTACTTTATTACTTTATTAATGTTTTCTTCTTCTGCGCTCGCTTTTCAGCATCACTGTCTTTTCAATTTTTTATTTTATTTTTGCACACAAAAACGGGTCAGTTCTCACTTTGTGTCTCTCATCTCAAGACTCTCCCTGTGTCCGAAATCACTCCCTACTCACTATATAGTGAGTTCACCATTTTGTAGTGGTGTCCAAATGTATAGTGGGAATTATTACACCATATGTAGTGCATTCAAAGTATCCCACAATGCACCGTGAAAAGTAGTGTACAACCGATGGTCACTAACCAAGCAGTATATCCCATCATGCATTGGGGTCGCGCTGGAAGAAATTAAATCAAAACCCTCAAATTTGATTTAATAAAAGGCAGTGGCAAAGAAGAAAGAAAGTATTCAGGCTTGATTTAAAAGAACTGAAAGCTGCAGCTTCTTTGTATTGATTAATGTGGGAAATGCGCTCAGTATAATATGGATTTATCACAAAAATACATGCGTGTATTTATTATTTTGAAAACCCACCAGCCGACCGATCTGGCACGTTTTAATTGTGCGACAGTAATGACATAAATACCAGTGCGACGGGCTAGTGTCCGAAAGTGTTTTCATTTTACCAGTGAGCTCACTATATAGAATTCCCTATATAGTGAGTAGGGAGTAGTGAACGAGTGAGTGGTTTCGGATACAGCCCCCCCCTTTACCGTATCTCCTCACCACTGCGCTCTAAAACAAAGGACTTGTTCGTAAAGTAAATCACCCACAGGTGCAGGCTCATCATTTACCACTGATTTCTCTCGACTCCACTCTCCATTCGCAAACCTCCGCTCGACCACGCCCCCGCCGCCACACGTTCTTATAAATCTCTATATATGTAGTTCAGTTCTTAGTCACAATGAATTTTCATGCCATTCTTATAAACATTTCAGTCGTGTTTTGTAATGTTAAATCTAAATACTAGCCAACAAAAATGAATTGTAGTGTTTGTGCAGTGCCTTGCAAAAGTATTCATCCCCCTTGGTGTTTGTCCTGTTTTGTCGCTTTACAAGCTGGAATTAAAATGGATTTTTGGATGGTTAGGGCCATTTAATTTACACAACACGCCTACCACTTTAAAGGTGCAAATAGTTTTTTAAAAAATATTATTATTATTATTGTGACACAAACAAATAAGATGAAAAACAGAAGTCTGGAGTGTGCATAAGTATTCACCCCCTTTCGTATGAAACCCCTAAATAAGAGCTGGTCCAACCAATTCACTTCATAAGTCACATAATTAATTGATTAAGATCCACCTGTGTGCAATCAAAGTGTCACATGATCTGTCACATGATGTCTATATAAATCAACCTGTTCTGGAAGGACCCTGACTCTGCTACACTACTAAGCAAGCAACATGAGAACCAAGGAGCCTCCAAACAGGTCAGAGACACACTTGTGGAGAAGTATAGATCAGGGCTGGGTTATAAAAAATCCCAAACTTTGAATATCTCAGGGAGCATCATTAAATCCATTATAGCAAAATGGAAAGAATATGGCACCACTGCAAACCTGACAAGAGAAGGTTGCCCACCAAAACTCACAGATCAGGCAAGGAGGGCATTAATCAGAGATGCAACAAAGACACTAACGATAATGCTGGGGGAGCTGCAAAGATCCACAGTGGAGATGGGAGTATCTGTCCATAGGACCACTTTCAGCCGTACATTCCACATAGTGGGGCTTTATGGAAGAGTGGCCAGAAAAAAGTAATTGCTTAAAAAATCATGTTTGGAGTTTGCCCAACAGCATGTGGCAGACTCCCCAAACACATGGAAGAAGAGTCTCTGGTCAAATGAGACAAAAATTGAACTTTTTGGTCATCATGGGACCATGTGTGGCACAAACCCAACACTCTGAGAACACCATCCCTACGATGAAGCATGGTGGTGGCAGCATCATGCTGTGGGGATGCTTTTCATCTGCAGGGACAGGAAAGCTGGTCAGGACTGAAGGAAAGATGGATGGCACTAAATACAGAGCAATTGTGGAGGAAAACCTGTTTGAGTCAGCCAGAGGTTTGAGACTGGGACGAAGGTTCACGGTCTAGCAGGACAATGACCCTAAACATACTGCTAAAGCTACACTGGAGTGGTTTAAAGGGAAACGTTTAAATGTCTTGGAACAGCCTAGTCAAAGCCCAGACCTCAATCCAATTGAGAATCTGTGGCATAACTTGAAGATTGCTGTACACCAACGCAACCCATCTAACTTGAAGGAGTTGGAGCAGTTTTGCCTTGAGGAATGGGCAAAAATTCTCCAGATTTCTGTTTTTTCATCTTAATTATTGTTTGTGTCACAATACAAAAGCAATGTGCACCTTTAAAGTGGTAGGCAGGTTGTGTAAATCAAATGGTGCTAACCCTCCGAAAATCCATTTTAATTTCAGCTGCAACAAAACAGGACAAACACCAAGGGGGATGAAAACTTTTGCAAGGCACTGTACATTATGTGAACCGTTATTCTGTGAAGTGAAATCTACATTTCCCATTTTCACATTCAGTTGTATAAACCGAACCATTCCTCAGCTCAGGAATTTTTTGTTTGCCAGGTGCTGATGGGAAGGGTTCCTGATCGAGGTGGAAGACCCTCAGAGATTGAAGCTCCTCCCCCTGAGATGCCACCCTGGCAGAAGCGACAGGACGGAGGAGGAAGAGGAGGAGGTGGATACAGAGGCGGTGGATATGGAGGAGGCGGTGGACGAGGAGGTGGCGGATATGGAGGAGGCGGAGGACGAGGAGGTGGTGGATATGGAGGAGGCGGAGGACGAGGAGGTGGTGGATATGGAGGAGGTGGTGGCTACAGAGGAGATGGCTACGGAGGAGGCGGACATGGGGGTGGGTACGGAGGAGGCGGATATGGGGGTGGGTACGGAGGAGGCGGACACGGAAGCGGTGGATGGGGCGGAGGTGGAGGACGAAACCAGGGGGGAAGGGGCGGTAAGGGAGGTTATTATCAGCGCTAACGGTACTTCCTTTGTATTAGAAGCTAAGCACAGTACTGAAATGAAAATGCATATGATTTGAAATGTGTTAAGTTGCTTTTGTGTGTCCATCACAGGTTTTCCGTTGCTTTTATAATTATCCTGAAATTGTACTCAGAAACTGAAATAGGAATCAGAAACGTATTTAAATCACCTCAGATGTGACGCATTGACTTGGATGAAGGGGCGAGTGGATGATAGAGGAAAGATCATGATTTGCCATGTGCATTTCATTTTACATGGTTATGAAAATAGGAAGAATGAGAGACATGTCTGTAGTACTATAGTGTTAGTTTTCAGGTGCACATTCACCTTTTTAAATCACCTTTTGTATTATTTGTGTGCACTTTTTATTTCGTGTAATAACCAGATTTGTGTGATGGATCCTAGGGATTAGCATTCCTTTATACTGTATTAGATTAGAGTAATCAAGACATGACAGCAGTAACAGTGCAACACTTCTTCAAAATAAAGCTGCTAGAATCTAGCATCTCTGCCTGTGACGATTTTTTTTTTTTTAAAGTACAGAATGGTGACTGTGGGTGGTAAAAGAGAGCAACTGGACTTGCTTGAAGATTCTTGAAGACGTTTCACCTCTCATCCGAAAGGCTTCTTCAGTTCTGTCTGACTAGTAGGGAGTATCAGGTATTTATCCTGTCATGGAGGAAAAGCAATCCTAAGGGCCTCTGCATGCTCTTGCGACAAGGCTTTCGCAGATAGCTTTTCGCAGACAGTTGTAATTTATCGTTGAGCGGGGAATAATAGGCGTGCGCGATGTTATTCACCGCCACAACACAAGGGGGCGCGAAGTCGCGAAATCGCTAGGAGTAGTTGGTGGGTGTGGTTAGTGGAGTGTTTATCCTCCGGTTACTTATAATGACTAGAACTGGAGTCGTATAGATGTCCGTACTCCCTCACTTCCTCGATCAACTGCTCTTCGTGCTGCTCCATCTTCGCTCGTGTTTTTAAAAATGGCGGTTGTGAAAACAAACCAAACCGGGAAAGTAGGGAAGCGGAAGTGCGTGTACAGCGGATGTAGAGTGGACCAATCAGAGCCCTCTTGTCTGCGACGCTGTCTGCGGTGGTCACAATTTTTGGGAGGTGCGCGCAGAGCGTCTGCAAAGGGGGGGGGCTTCGCAGACGCCATCTGCGAGGACTGGGTTGTCAGCATAAATTGGCCTTTAGAGGCTGTCCACACGGCAACGGATTCAGGTGAATCTGATAAAATTGTTTATCGTTTCGGCCTGGCGTCCACACGGCACCGGCGTTTTGGGTGCCCCAAAACGAGAACGGGTTCCAGAGTGGAAAAATCTGGCAACGGCGCCGTTGCAAAGTCGTCTGGATGAGTAGAACGGATTTGTTTACGATGACGTCACAACCACATGACTAGAACAAGCAGCACTCTCGCTGTTTTGTATGAACCACTGCATTGCATTCACTTTTGTATACAGCTTTTCTTTTAAATAAACAAGTAACTGAACCATTTCTTGAATTTCTTTTTTTTATTGGATAAGACTGTTTTTCAAAATGTTCACACACAATATAAAAAGTTATATAAATTATATAAAAATGCTTTTCAAAATGTTCACACAATAAGAAAATTAAGTTATATAAAACTATGCACGCTAATAAAACTAATTTGTACACACAGAAGGCACGATTTCCTTGCGTAGTCGCAGCCATCTTCTTCTTGCTGTTGTGTGCTTGTTCCTGTGAGTGCTTCACGCCGGGTAGAAGAAGGGGTTCATGCGCATGCGTCCTACTTCTTCTATTGTTCTGGTGTCTCCGATGGGACCGTCTTACAGCGCATGTAGAGGTGTGACATGTGTATTGCATCGTTTTCAGCAAGCGTTGCGTTGCCATATGTACCTGATATTTTACTGATCCGTTGCCCATGTGGACGCGATATATATATATTTTTTTAATAAAATCTCGTTGCCATTGTCGTGTGGATGTAGCCTTAGACCACCACCTCTGTTCAGTGATGGCCGTTCCAGGTTGACAAAAATGGCTTCTTTAACTCCTCACTCATACCAACGATCCTCTCTGGCTAAAATGCGTACGTTGCAATCCTGAAATGAGTGTCCTTTGTTGTTAAGATGAAGGTAGACAGCAGAGTCCTGGCCTGAGGAACTGGCTCTCCTGTGTTGAGTCATACGCCTGTGAAGCGGTTGTTTGGTTTCCCCAATATACGAGTCTGTGCATTCCTCACTGCACTGAATTGCATACACTATGTCAAGAATCTTCAAGCAAGTCCAGTTGCTCTCTTTTACCACCCACAGTTACTATGACCTGGATGACTGAGAATCTTCACATACAGAATGGTGCTGATGCTTTTTTTTTTTTTGCATTTAAGTTTATTCAGTGGTATGAGTTATTTCTGATGTATCCTAAATACACTACTAGCAAAGGAAAATGTAATAGTGATTAAAAATGAGGATACGAACCCCTACATATCTGATACTGTGCTGACAAGTAACAATTTTGGCAGTAGATCAAATGAATAAACTTTTTTGGTGTTTCCATTATGGTCTTGTTTTGTTTTTTTTTAAGAGTTTTAAAAATTTAAATGTGAGACAAATTCTGCTGGTTTTGATAGAAGATTTGCGTGGGAGGAAACCAAAGAATCCTGATGAAGCCCACGTGGACATGGGGAGAACATGAGAAACTCTGCACATTAATAACCAGAGCTCATGATCATATCGGGGACCCTGGAGCTGTAAAGAGGCAGCATTACCTGCTACACCAATGTGTCCTCTTGGACAAAACATAGTATTGTAATTGTAAAATACGTGTATCTGTCATATTTTGCATACTGCACAGGACTATGCAGTCTCTTCCTCTGATGCTTTTGCAATGTTTGGAGCATGTTTGAAAGTTAGGAAATACTGTATTAAAGGCTCCGATGAGCTGCTTTCCCCAGAGATTGTGGGAGCTTTGAATTATAAAATATAAACTTACAATAGGGCGGCACGGTGGTGTAGTGGTTAGCGCTGTCGCCTCACAGCAAGAAGGTCCGGGTTCGAGCCCCGTGGCCAGCGAGGGCCTTTCTGTGTGGAGTTTGCGTGTTCTCCCCGTGTCCGCGTGGGTTTCCTCCAGGTGCTCCGGTTTCCCCCACAGTCCAAAGACATGCAGGTTAGGTTAACTGGTGACTCTAAATTGACCGTAGGTGTGAATGTGAGTGTGAATGGTTGTCTGTGTCTATGTGTCAGCCCTGTGATGACCTGGCGACTTGTCCAGGGTGTACCCCGCCTTTCGCCCGTAGTCAGCTGGGATAGGCTCCAGCTTGCCTGCGACCCTGTAGAACAGGATAAAGCGGCTAGAGATAATGAGATGTGATGAGAAACTTACAATAACAAAAATCATTAATTCTGTTATTTACGATGCTGTGATTGATGCAGGCTTGTAGTACTTGAGTCCAGGACTCTACCTCAAACCCGACTTGTTCCCTAATTTTAAGGACTCGTGACTTGACTTGGACTTGAGCACTGATGACTCGGACTCGTGCATTAACTGCATTCAGACTCTAAATTGGAGACGAGGACTCTGATTTTTTTTTCTTCATTTTTTGTAACATGGCATAATAATTTGGCATAAGATATTTATATCTACATTAATTTTTATACTAATTTCATGCAAGAGAATGCACATTCACCTGTTAATGGCGCTAAAATGCCTGGAGAGAACGCCCCTAGGATTGTCTGCTTTGCTTATACAGACTTCTCTTGTAGTAGGAAAAAAATGCACTGCTATGTGTTCCATACCGTATGTAGAGGAACTATCAAGGAGACGGCGGGGACAACCTCGAACTTCAATCGTCATTTGGTAAGACTCTACCCAGAGAAGGAAGTGACACGCTATGTTCATTGCCCTGTTGATAGCGGGGCTTGCTTGCTAAGCGTTGAACTAGCTAGTATTAACCGTCTCTCGTTATTTGCCCTGTTGATAGTGGACGGGGCTTGCTGAGCAATGAACGAACTTTTTATCTGTCGCCTATTAACTAAAATGGGGCAGTCGAGCAGTAATGTTAGTCCGACACAGTAGCAGAGACGGTTTCACATAAAGGCAGCAACAGCCACCGTCAAATGGTGCGGGTGGAGTCTTGTTCTCGGATTCGACTCGGCTCAATAGTGGACCCGACTCGACTTGAAATTTTCTTTAATGACTTGGACTTGTGGTTTTGTGACTCGACTGCAACACTGGATTGACGTATGATCCACAGTGCTAAAGCATGGACAGAATAAAGCCTGATATTCTCCCACTAATCGAAGAATTGTTTTTGATCTGAAACACAAAGCAGAGAAAACACTGGCTGCTAAATAAGTCAGCTGAAATAAAGACAATAGGCAATAAATTAATGTTTTCAGCAGTTCTTCACAAAGATTTTTGTCTTATTTCATGATGTACTAACCCCATTTCCACAAAAAGGTGGGATATTTTCCAAAATGCAATAAAAACAAAACTCTGGGGTTCGTTAATTAATGTGAATCTTTATTTAACTGACAAAAGTACAAAGAAAAGATTTTCAGTAGTTTTACTGACCAACTTAATTGTATTTTGTAAATACAAACGAAGTTAGAATTTGATGCCTGCAACACTAAAAAAAAGTTAGAACAGATGCAAAATAAAAGTTTATAGGATATTCAAGTAACAGCATTTTGGAAGATTCCATAATCTCATCTCATCTCATTATCTCTAGCCACTTTATCCTGTTCTACAGGGTCGCAGGCAAGCTGGAGCCTATCCCAGCTGACTACGGGCGAAAGGCGGGGTACACCCTGGACAAGTCGCCAGGTCATCACAGGGCTGACACATAGACACAGACAACCATTCACACTCACATTCACACCTACGGTCAATTTAGAGTCACCAGTTAACCTAACCTGCATGTCTTTGGACTGTGGGGGAAACCGGAGCACCCGGAGGAAACTCACGTGGACACGGGGAGAACATGCAAACTCTGCACAGAAAGGCCCTCGCCGGCCACGGGGCTCAAACCTGGACCTTCTTGCTGTGAGGCGACAGTGCTAACCACTAGACCACCGTGCCACCCAGATTCCACAATAAGCAGGTTAATTGTTAACATAATTGAGTATAAAAGGAGCAGCACCAAAGGCTCAGTCTTTGCGAGCAAGGATGGAGCATGGCTCACCGCTTTGTGCCAAAATCCGTGAGAGAATTGTTAGTCAATTCAAAAAGAGCATTTCTCCGCGCAAGATTTCAGGTTTTTCAAAATCTACAATGCATTATATTTTGAAAAGATTCAGGGAATTCTGAGACATCTCAATGCGTAAAGGGCAAGGTTGGAAACCACTGTTGAATGTGCGTGACCTTCGAGCCCTCAGGCAACACCACCTGAGAAACCGTCATGCTAATGTGACAAATATAGCCACATGGGCTTGAGAGTATTTTGGAAAACTGCTGTCACTTCGCACAGTCCGCCGCTGCATCCAGAAATGCAACCTGAAACCGTATTACTCAAGGAGGAAGCCATTCATCAATTCTACGCGGAAATGCCACCGATTTCTCTGGGCCCAAACTCATTTCTGATAGACTGAAAGACAGTGGAAACATGTGCTGTAGTCAGATGAGTCCACATTTCAGCTTGTTTTTGGGAAAACCGGACATCGAGTTCTCGGTGCCAAAGGTGACTACGACTATCCAGTTTGTTATCAGAGATAGGTGCAAAAGCCAGCATCTGTAATGGAATGGGGGTGTATCAGTGCCCACGGCAAGGGTGAGTTGTATGTATATGAAGGTACCATTGATATCCATCCATTATCTCTAGCCGCTTATCTTGTTCAGGGTCACAGGCAAGCTGGATCCTATCCCAGCTGACTATGGGCGAAAGGCAGGGTACACCCTGGACAAGTCGCCAGGTCATCGCAGGGCCAGGTTCCATTGATATATTGAGGTGAGTATTGGGATTTTAGAGAGACATATTCATCAAGGTAACGTTTCTTCCCGGGAAGTCCATGCTTATTTGAGCAGGAGAATGCCAGGCCTCATTCTGCACGGGCTACAACAGCATGGTTTCATGCATACAGAGTGCGTGTGCTTGACTGGCCTGTTGCCAGTCCAGATCTGTCTCCTAATGAGAATGTACGGCTCATCATGAAAAGGAGAATCAGACAACAGCAACCGCAGACTGTTGAGCAGCGGAAGTCTTGTATCGAGCAAGAATGGACAAAGATTCCAATTGCAAAACTGCAACAGTTAGTATCCTCAGATTCTATACAATTAAAAAGTGTCATTAAAAGGAAAGATGATATAATACAATGGTAATAATATCGCTGTCCCAACTTTTTTTGAGTATGTTGCAAAGTATGTGGACCAAAAGTAACCCAAGGAAGAACCACCTGGATAAATACCTGGAACTCCCCACTAGTCAGACAGAACTGAAGAAGCCTTTCAGATGAGAGGTGAAACATCTTCAAGGATTTCAAGCGAGTCCAGTTGCCTTCTTTAGCACCTACAGTTTATGATGACCTGGGTAACTGAGAACCTTCGCAGACATATTCCAGCTCCAGCAATTTAAAAAATTTACATGGGTGCATAGCTCAAAACATGCTGAAGTGTTCCTGACATTAATGTGCATTATTGACAACCTCATGGCCTTATTTCAGGTTTCAGGCTCCAAGGTTTCTTTCTGTTTCTGAACACTGGCAATCAGAATTAAACCGTAAAGCCTTAACCTTTGTGGAACACAGTGTTCATAGTGTTCGAACAAGAAGATAAATCTAAGCTGCAGAGGATTAAGTATCTAAAGCATTCAAAGGAATATTAGACAAAATATATAATTAAGTACAATGCCCATGATGTCTCTGTGAGTGTATTGTGTTCTAAATCCAGTCCATTATCTTCAGATGTTCTGTAATCTACAGCAGTGGTTCTCAAAATGGGCTCCAGGGAAACCCTAGGGAACGCAGTTTTTTAAATAAAGATACAACAAAGAACACCACAATTAACCATTATCAAAATTATCATAACTTTTTTTTAGTTCTTATAGTTATTAGCCTGTTTGACTGGTAACTACTGTATAATTTAACGGGTTTAATCCAAACCTCAGTAACTTTGGACTTTGGGGGAAACCAGAGCACCCGGAGGAAACCCACACGGACACGGGGAGAACATGCAAACTTCACAAAGAAAGGCCCCCTTCAGCCACTGGGCTCGAACCTAGAACCTTCTTACTGTGAGGCATAAGTGCTAACCACTACACCACCATGCCGCCTGAATACAATACAAAGGGAAGATATTTAATGTTTAAACTGATACATTTTATTGTTGTTGTTTTTTGTAAATATACACTCATTCTGGGCGGCACGGTGGTGTAGTGGTTAGCGCTGTCGCCTCACAGCAAGAAGGTCCAGGTTCGAGTCCCGTGGCCAGCGAGGGCCTTTCTGTGCGGAGTTTGCATGTTCTCCCCGTGTCTGTGTGGGTTTCCTCCGGGTGCTCCGGTTTCCCCCACAGTCCAAAGACATGCAGGTTAGGTTAACTGGTGACTCTAAATTGACCGTAGGTGTGAATGTGAGTGTGAATGGTTGTCTGTGTCTCTGTGTCAGCCCTGTGATGACCTGGCGACTTGTCCAGGGTGTACCCCGCCTTTCGCCTGTAGTCAGCTGGGATAGGCTCCAGCTTGCCTGCGACCCTGTAGAACAGGATAAAGCGGCTAGAGATAATGAGATGAGATGAGTTTGTACAATACAATAATATTTTTCTATTTATTAATGTTCATGAAATAAATATGTACTGATGAAGTCTGTGGAACTAATTTCATCGTTAAAGTGGTCCCTGGCTACAAAATATTTAAGAAGCTATGATCTTCATTATCTGAAATCCTATTACGCTTGTGTTTTCAACAATTTTCATGAAATTCTCATATGAAGGTGACCTACAGCAAAAGAGACAAAATGAAAGAACTAACTTTTTGTCAAAATGTTGCCTATTAACAATTATTTGAAAGGTTTCAGACTTCTTGTAAAAACTCCAAGAAGGAAGAGCAAATGGATGAAGTGATACTTTTTCCATCGCCGATGTTAGCTTCTTGTTCTTCTTGTGAATATTCATTGCACATTTACAAAGTCTATCCCAGCGTTTGATAGTTCGGACTACTCCAGTCCTGTTGCTCGGTGGTGTGTTAGGAGTAGATGGACCAGTAGACGATATTGAAGAGGGTGTATGCACCAGGAAAAATCACCCTTGAGTACTTGTCTATGGCGTGAGTGTCAATCCAGATGTTGACATAGCTTCTTAAGTTCCTCACCTGACTGGTGGTCTGATTGTCTGCTAATGTGAACTGAGCAAAGATCCTCTCTTGTCTCACTTCGTTCTCTGGCATCCCATAATTCCCCGTGGTGCTTTGGTCTATGTCACTATAGGCAGTAGTCACCATCATGTCCTCACCTGGGTGCGCTATACCACATGTGCAGGGTAACTAAAGAGTCAGAACATTAACAGGATGAACAGTAATTGGTGGGTGGAATCAACACATACCTTTTTAATGACCTCTGCCAACTTTGTTGGAGGAGGTTATGTTTTCACCTCCATTTGTTTGTCTGTTCCCAATGTAACTCAAAGTAGTGAATGGATTTTGATGCAATTTTGAGGAAAGGTGAGCCATGGGCCAAGGAACAATGGATTAGATTTTGATGCAAATCCGAATATGTGGCTTGGCGGAGGTATGCACTCTACCGAGTGCCCTTCTAGTTGAAAGAGCATCTATGTGAAACATTTCTGAAATGCAACATTACATAACGGAACCTTGTGAGTTAAACTGTCGTCCTTTTATATGGAGTGAAATCACTCAGTCAGTAAGAGCTCTAAAGTTTTACAAGCACCAAACTGAGCATGCTATACAGTAATTTGTCTCATTCCTGTATGTACAAAATGACTTTAGTTAACGGTTTGATATCCTGCCTGTCAATAAAAAGCTCCTGTATCAAATATGAATTAATACAGCTGGTTTACAACTTTGTTTTTTCTGCCATAAAGTGTGTTTATGTTGTATTGGCCTGACATTGTGTATATACTCACTTGCTCTCGGAGCTTCCTCTCTGTGCGCTCCTGCACGGTGGTCAGGTAGTTGACAGCTGCATACTCAATAACAGAGAGGAACACGAACACAAAGCTGACCCACAGGTAGATGTCCACTGCTTTGATGTAGGACACATGTGGCATTGAGGCATTGACACCAGTGATGATGGTGGACATTGTAAGAACCGTAGTAATACCTGAGTAACAGTAAACAGCTGTATGAGGGCAGTATGATCTTACAAGAAGCTTCGTTTTATATCCAACAGTGGAGATGTGATAGATTTCTTCCAGAAAAAAATATATATATATATAAACAGCCTCACATGAAGAGACTAACCTGATCTACTTCATGCAATACTATGAATTAGAAATAACTTTGAAATTGTGTTATTATTGTATAGTAGGTCTGGAAGCATTACAATTTGCACCATTAAAGAAACAGTAAAGTTGTGATCAGAAGTTTACATACAGTGACATGAATATCATCTTGGATATGAATGCCATGGCAATATTTGGGCTTTCGGTAATTTCTTTGAACTGTCCTTTTTCTGTAGCAGAATGATTGTACAGCATACATCATTAATTAAAAAAAAAAAACACTAGAATTTGATGCACAAGCTTTCATTTTCTTTGGGTTTTCTGAAATCAACACATGGTCAAAATTATACATACAGGGTCAAAAAATTTACATACACTTACCTAGATAATTAATTCAGAGGTGCTGAAACTTCCAAAATGTCTTTTATCTTGCCAAGGCCGAGGTCTCTTAACTTCCTGTTAGTGATCATGATTGATTATAGCTGGTAGCTTCTCTGTGCCTTCATAAAAAGGGTTTGTTTACAGCACTCATTGGATTGACCAACACACAATACAATGGGAAAGACCAAGGAGCTCAGTGCAGGTCTGAGAAAGAGGATCACAGATGTACACAACTCCGGAATGTTTCTTGAAGCCATTTCTAAAAAAACTGCAAATTCCAAGATCAGTTCAAACAATTGTATGCAAGTTATTGTGAGGTGTAATCATTTTGCCAAGCCACTTTGCTTCAAGAAAATCCAAACTGTCACCCTCAGCTGAAAGGAAATTGGTTTGGATGGTCAGGAACAACCTGGGAACCACCACTGCACAGCCCTGCCATGAACTGGAAGCTGATGGATCGTTGTCTACAGTTCAGTGAGTTTTACATCACCATGGACTGAGGCTACATCCACACGACAACGGCAAAAAGATTTTTTTTTAAAATATCGCGTCCACATGGGCAACGGATCAGTAAAATTTCAGGTACATATGGCAACGCAACGCTTGCTGAAAACGATGCAATACACATGCCACACCACTACGTGCGCTGTAAGATGGTCCCATCGGAGACACCAGAACAATAGAAGAAGTAGACGCATGCGCATAAACCCCTTCTTCTGTAGCATTAGCCGCATAAAGTTTTGATTATTAATCAGTAGCGTTAAACGAAAGACGCGGAAAGAGGAATGAATGGGGGTAGATGGAAGCCGGTACGCCAACATTCTGATATCCTCCAGAATTCTTTAATGGTCTGGAATAAATTGAATGCTACATGTTGATGGATTACTTTGTTCTTCTACGCCCTTTTTGAGGAATGTATTGTTGGACTTAAACCAACATCTGAAGAGGTGAGATCGCTCCTTTTTTTTTTTCCTGTGTTTGCTGGCGGGATTGTTTTTGTTTTTGGAAAGCGCACAGGCGGTGCGTGGTTTGGTACTGCTTCCGCAGTGTTTGGACTAAAGACTCTGCCCTAAGGGCTATTCTCTCACTCTCTCTCTCTCTCTCTCTCTCTCTCTCTCACTTTGCACCATTACACAATAAATATTCACAGTGAAAATATTTTGTAAGCGCGTTTCATGAACCAAGTTATAGGATTTGTTGACAACTCGCATCGAGTTCGTTACACTTCTACCCAGCCTGAAGCACTGACAGTCATGTGGTTGTGACGTCATCGTAAACAAATCCGTTCTACTCATCCAGACGACTTCGCAACGGCGCCGTTGCCAGATTTTTTCACTCTGGAACCCGTTCTCAAAAGATTTCGTTTTGGGGCACCCAAAATGCCGGTGCCGTGTGGACGCCAGGCCGAAACGATAAACAATTTTATCAGATTCACCTGAATCCGTTGCTGTGTGGACAGGGCCTAAGAGGCTGCTATCCAAGAAATAACCCCCTGCTCCAAAATTGATACCTTCAAGCTTAACTAAAGTTTGAAGCTGACCACACAGACAAAGAAAAAGCCTTCTGGAGGATAGCTGTATGGTCAGATGAGACAAAGATTGAGTTGTTTGGCCACAATGACCACCATGTACAGAGGGACACTGTACCAGCTGGTGGTGGTGGTAGGATCATCATGCTCTGGGGCTGTTTTGCTGCCAGTGGAACTGATTCATTGCACAAAGTGGATGGAATAATGAAGGAGGACTACTTCAGAATTCTTCAGCAGAAACCATCAAAAACTTGAACACGACTTGGGACTTACAACAGGACAATGAACCCAAACACGCATCAGAGCTGGTTGTGAAGGATAAAGCAGGCTAACATTAAGCTTAAAACAAGTCCTGACTTCAACCCTATTGAAAATATATGAACCGTGCTTATAAGTCAAGTCCATGCCAAGAAAAATTTTTTTTTATTGAACTCTACCAATTCTACCATGAAGAGTCATGAAATATCCAACCAGAATTCTGCCAGAAGCTTGTTCATGGTAAACAAAAATGTTTGGTCAAGGTGAATCTTGCGAAGAGACATTTTACCCAAATATTAGGTGTGCTGTATGTATATTTTTGACCCTGATGTATAATTTTGACCCTGTGTTGATTTCAGAAAACCCAAAGGAAATTTAAACTTATGCACCAAATTCTAGTGGGGTTTTTTTAATTAAAGATGTATGCTGTACAATCATTCTGTCACAGAAAAAGAACAGTTCAAAGAAATGACTGAAAGCCCAAATATTGCCATGACATTCATATCCAAGATTACATTCATGTCACTGTATGTAAACTTCTGACCACAACTGTACATAACTTTTAGGGATTTGGAAAGTCTGTACTTTGCTTTTCAGTGCAAGAATATATTGTTGTAGTGTATTTTTCCCAGTTAATAATCCTACTTCTGTCCATCCATTATCTATACCACTTATCCATCAGGGTTGCGGGAGAAGCTGGAGCCAATCCCAGCTGACTTCAGGCATAAGGTGGGGTACAGCCTGGGCAGGTCACCAATCTATCGCAGGGACACAGAGACAATCAACCATTCACACTCAAGGGCAATTTAGAGTAGCCAGTTAACCTAATCCACATGTCTTTGGACTGTAGAGGCTTTGCACCATCACATGACCCCATAGCAATGGTAACTACGCCACCATGACAGGGGGCATGTTTGTAGTGCTTCATTCAGCCGATTTAGTTATTATTGATCAGTATGGGAAGGTTTTGCTGTGTTTTTGGATGTGCAAATCATTTTGAAATGAAACAAAGACATCAGATTTGTTAATTTATCAAAAGTAATTAATGGGGGGGGGGGGAATAGAGAGATTTCTAAATGTAGAAGGGAAAAATGGGAGAAAAAAATTCCATGGGACTCAGTGTCGAACGGAGAGGTCAAAAACCTGACAGTATGCTCACTTCATTTCCACGAAGGTAAGAATTCCAAAAAAAAAATTTAATTTTATAACTGCAGCAAGGTGCACATTGTTATACACTGAAGTGAACATGAGCAACACAGCGGCTTGGCACAGCCTAACTTTCACTGAGACTTAAAGTGCATTTACATTTGGGGATCCTTCAGAGGGTGTTGTGCGTGCACTTGGGACCCAGTGATTATGGGAAACACCTGATGCTGATTTGAGTACAATCAGCACACACGTATAAGGACACAGAGGCTTTGGTAAGTATTATCATTATCACTGTCACATTTGTTTGGAGCCTGTTTATGACTCTGCTTTCGGTTTTGTTTTTGTAAATATCACTCCTGCTAATAAACACTCTTCCTGCAGTTAGCTCCATCTACCGCCACATACCTGACAGAATACTTCACAAAGTCTCTGCCAAAACAGCGTGCTGATTCCACTCAGATCAGCATCAAGTGTTTCCCATAATGACTGGGTCCCAAGCGCACGCACAACATGCTCCGAAGGATCCCCAAATGTAAATGCACTTTAAGTCTCGGTGAAGGTTAGAGTCTGCCGAGCCACTATGCTTCCCATGTTCACTTCACTGTATAACAATGTGCACCTTGCTGCAGTTGTGAAATAAATTTTTTTTAGAATTCTTACCTTTGTGGAAATGAAGTGAGCATACATTTTTGACCTCTTTGTTGGACACCGAGTCCCACGGAATGTTTTCCCCCCCATTTTTCCATTCTACATTTAGAAATCTCTTTAGTTTTTCCCTCTGATGATGAATTACTTTTGGTAAATTAAAATATCTGATGTCTTTGTTTCGTTCAAAATGATTTGCACATCCAAAAACGCAGCAAAACCTTCCCATACTGATCAGTAACGACTAACTCATCTGAATGAAGCACTACAAGTGTGTCCCCTGTCATGGCAGCGTAGTTACCATTGCTATGGGGTCACATGACGGTGCAAAGCCTCTATGGACCCTTTTCACGTGACGTCACGACAAACGCGGCCGCCATTTTGGACATGTACTACCAGTAGTTTACCACAGCCAACATTGAGGAATGGCAGCAAAGAAAGTTTTTACTTTCAGCAAGACTTCCATCATGCCACTATATTGTTGTGCACCTGGATGTAGTAACCATCAACAAACAAGGCAAGGTTTATCATTTTATCGGATCCCAACGGAGAAGATGGATAGCGGCCATTAACAGGAAAGATTGGCAGCCCTCGGCATACCAATGCTTGTGTAGTGACCACTTTGTTGGAAGTAAGAAGAATAAAATTAGCCAGAAAAGGCATTACATTGCTGTTAACATTCTGTGGCGGCGAGTGTGTAACCAAATAGGTTAAAATAACCCATTGTAACCTCTTTGTTCTTCTGTAGTAGCTATTGTTGACTAGCTAATGTCAACAACATAGTAGCTAGTATGTTACTGTAGCAATGTTTACGTTCAGTCATTTGGATGACTGTTAAAACCTTTCAGTCTCAAGTTTTTCCTTTACTGTATTTACTAGTTTACTGTAATTATGATCCGGCAGCTATTTACACCGGATCCAGTGTAAATAGCTGCCGGAGCCAACGTCCGAGGTTCCGGAGCGCGCTCCGGCTTGCTCCCCCTCAAATTAAGCAGTGCGCTCCGGCTTGCTCCCGGAGTGCTCCGGCCGAGGTTCCGGAGCGCGCTCCGGCTTGCTCCCCCCCAAATTAAGCAGCGCGCTCCGGCTTGCTCCCCCTCAAATTAAGCAGCGCGCTCCGGCTTCCAGAGCGCGCTGCTTAATTTGAAGGGGAGCAAGCCGGAGCGCGCTGCTTAATTTGAGGGGGAGCAAGCCGGAGCGTACGTCAGTGAACAATCCTGGTGGAAGCAGGTAAACGTCGTTCTCTAAGCCTGCTAACCTCAATTTTTGCAAATACCTCTCCCTCTGCTCGCCCTGTAAATGCCCTACGTCGCTGGATAGTGAAGGTGTTTTCTGCATCTCGCTCCTTTTTCTTTTATGTTTTTCGTTTGTCGCCTTCCTCGCATTCAAACTGATTCGAGCCGAAGTCCACTACATGTCCAAAATGGTGGTCGCGTTTACGAAGGTCACGTGACTGAAAAGGGTCTATAGGAGGATACAGAGCACCCAGAGGAAAGCCACGCAGGCACGGGGAGAACATGCAAACTCCACATAGAAAGGCCCCAGTAGGCCACAAGGTTCAAACCTAGAACCTTGTTGCTGTGAGGCAACAATGTTTATCACTGTGCTACCCACTGATAATGCTACTTATTTTTTTTTTAATTCAAAAAAAGTTACATCATGTAGCATTAACAAGTACTCCAAATGAAAATCATTTTTGGAAATGAATACGAGTCAGATGTCTTACTGTACTCTGTTAGGTTTAGGTAGGAACATGTCCTTCTGAACTAACCTAAAGGTACTCTAGCAGGCACGGCCCTCCGATCGATCCAGAAGGACACCCAGGACAACATGACCATAAGCGTGGCAGGGAAATACGTCTGCAGCAGAAAGAAAAAGATGTGGCGCCGAAGGGTGAAGTGGATGTACAGCCTATTGTACCAGCCTATAAAAAAAAACCCCAAAGTTTAGTACCATAGTGGGTGCCAGTTTTTATAGTAGTGTTGTAACTGTAACACAGTATGATGGATTACCTGTGCTGCTGTAGAAAGCCAGCTTTGTAGTTGTGTGAAACTTCTGGATGAGAAACTGGGACAGTGAGATCCTGTCATCGGTGTTCAAAGACTCATTCCCTTTCTTCCAGTACAACATGAGGTCATCATCAGTGTATGCATCTACAGTGGTGATACAACATATTTTACAATATATACCAGCCATTCTATAGAAGATTCCTTGATCACTACTTTTCTTCGCTTTCTTTGGTTTTGCTTGTACAGTGAGTTGCCAGTTTATTAGGTATACCTATCTAGTAGCATGAGGCACTAACAGGAAGTTAAGAGGCCATGGCCTGGACAAGTTCAAAGACATTTTGGAACTTTCAGCACCACTGAATTAATAACCTAAATGGCCATATGTAAATTTTTGATCCTGTATGAATAATTTTGACCTTGTATTGATTTCAGAAGCAATGACAACTTGTTGAGTTGTGCCTGTAACCTTTCATTAATGGTACATACCAGGCTGGATGATATGCCGCCATGAAGAAATGTACTTGATCAACAATGACATTTCGATACTCTGTCATTTCTATGTTCTTCAGTGTATATCATAGTAATTCAAGTGTTGCAGTAAAATATTCCCCACACCATCGCTGCTACCACTGGCCTTCACTCCTCACTTCACACATGAATGACTCCATGGACTCATGTTGCACAAAATTTTGAGCTCTTCATCAGCATGATTAAACTGTAAGCTGGATTTATCTGACCAGGCAACTGTTTTCCAGTTTCCTTTCTTGGTTATTGCTAGCAACAGCGGCACCCGATATGGTTTTCAGCATATTCAAGACAAATAATTGATAAATCTTAGAGTGGCATGTTGAATTTGGATGTGGTTTCCTCACTTGTGACCTGTCTATGAGATGCTCGAATCAACAATTCTGCTTTGACAGGTGGCAAGTTATTTTCCAGCTTCCTTATTACAGGATTACATTGATCAATAAATGATCAAGATTTTTTAATCACCTTACTGTTGTGTTATTACAGTGCATCATTACCAATAATAATTCAGAAACTCTTTCTTTCTACCAGAACTTACCAGCTGGCAAAGATATTCTACCAGCTTGACCAGCTTGACAGTGTCATGTCAAAGCATGAACTGGTGTTCAACTACACTTCCCAGAACTCAGTGCAGTCAACAAATGTGGCCTCCAAACACCCAGCCATCACAAACTCTCCCTTTCCCATTCCCGTTCACCTTCATTCTGATTGCACACACCTGGACTCTATGACACAATCGCAGATTCTCCGCTATTTTTTCTTGCTTCACCATGACGCAATACAAGGTATTACGTCATGCATCACGTGGTGGGCTTTCCACATTCGCGCAAGGCATTGTGGGATAGAAATTTGAAATTGGAGAGAAAAATGGAGGATGCGAACGAAACGTGAAAGACCGATTACAGTAACGGAAAGCGAGAAGACGTTATTTTGTGAAGGAAGGGAAACGCAGGACCAAACTAAACAATATCGGCGGTCAGTGTATAAGGAGACTCATTCCATCAGTTCATAGCAAAGTATATGCCCAGTGTAATCCTACCTGTCGTTACCAAGCCTTGATATATTGTCACGTTGCTATTCTGGTTTAGACTATTGTTCTGGTTTCCTGATTATTGCCTTGCCGAGTTCATGTTTTCTCATCGCCTGACCTCTGCCTGTTTATTGACTACGCGTTTCTACCTGCTGAGTTGGAATTGTTTGCAAGCTGGATTTTTCAGCCTAGTGCCTAGTGACACATTCAAAGTCACTAAGGTCATTGTTTCACATCATTCTAGTGCTCAATTAGGTAATGTATCACTATGGTATGTTCACCAGCCAATACTGATTACTGTACTACACTGCTTTCAAAGAAACCTACATGTTTTCTATATAATACTTCACAACAATAATTCAATAAATATATATATTTTTTCCAAATCTACATACAGCTCTCTATCTCAAGTGAGCAGGTCTGTGTGTCCAGGGGAAAACGACTGAGGTCCATATTGCACATGGCAGTGACTGTTACTCTGCAAAACACAATGACATAATAATTTAATCCTATTATCTTGACAGTTTCATCCGATTCAAATGGCACAGTCTTGCAAACATATTCTTGATGTTATATTCATAGGTAATATTCACTATGCCTGTAATGTAATGTACATTGTGGGCAATTCTTAACAGGAGACTGGCATACCCACAACAGTGGGCAGCCCAGGGAGCAGTTGGGGGTTAGATGCCTTGCTCAAGGGCACTTCAGCCATTCCTGATGGTCCAGGGAATTGAACCAGCAACCTTTTGGTCCTAAAGCTGCTTTGCTTCTCTAACCTTTGGGCCATGGCTTTCCCATGTAATCTTATGATTAGTCAACAATTTACAATGTTTTCAGGGAATACACTGTTGAATATCAAACACACTAAGTATTTCTCTGTGTTTGCTGATAAATATAGAATTTAAAAAAATTTGTTCACATTTTCAGCTTATGAATGGTGTATTACATGTTAAAGGCAGACTGCCTTTCAGATTTTTCAAGTGTAATTCATGAAAAGAATTTTCCCTGACACCCAATTATTTTTGTTTAGTGGATCGAAAGCTACTGAATTTGAATCACAGACTTTAAATTTTATTAGTTTTTTTTTTAAATAGAACAATTAATTAATTTAGGGCCACGTGGCCCTAAATTCTCAGCTATTTTTTCTTGCTTCACCATGACGCAATACAAGATACTACGTCATGCATCACGTGGTGGGCTTTCCCCATTCACGCATGGCATTGTGGGATACAAATTTGAAATCAGAGAGAAAAATGGAGGATGAAAATGAAACGTGAAAGACCGACTACAATAACGGAAAGCAAGAAGAAAAGACGTTATTTTGTGAAGGAAAGGAAACGCAGGACAGAACTAATCAATATCGGTGGTCAGCGAGCACCTCGGTGTGATCAGCTGTTCGTTTAGCAACAGAATGATGGAACTGTCAGTGCACAGTCAAAGGTAAACCTGTAGATGGCAGTAATGCAACACTGGATGCCAGCTGCTGTAAAACAAAAAAGATGAAGGAAAAGAAGAAGACGAAGGTAAGCACGCGCATGCACACATGGACTTCCTCTGTCTGCTTGACTGTGTGAAGCGAGCGATTTCATGCACATTATTTGCTAGGGAATCCCCTCAAATTAAATAACTTCCCAGCCACAGAATGGCCTGTTTTTTTTTTTTTTTGAGATATTACAGAAATAGGCGGCATGGTGGTGTAGTGGTTAGCGCTGTCGCCTCACAGCAAGAAGGTCCGGGTTCGAGCCCCGTGGCCGGCGAGGGCCTTTCTGTGCGGAGTTTGCATGTTCTCCCCGTGTCCGCGTGGGTTTCCTCCAGGTGCTCCGGTTTCCCCCACAGTCCAAAGACATGCAGGTTAGGTTAACTGGTGACTCTAAATTGACCGTAGGTGTGAATGTGAGTGTGAATGGTTGTCTGTGTCTATGTGTCGGCCCTGTGATGACCTGGCGACTTGTCCAGGGTGTACCCCGCCTTTCGCCCGTAGTCAGCTGGGATAGGCTCCAGCTTGCCTGCGACCCTGTAGAACAGGATAAAGCAGCTAGAGATAATGAGATGAGATATTACAGAAATAAACATATATTACAATGACCAAATTTCAGAGGGAATTAAATTTCACCGATTTTATGAAATCGAAAGGCCGTCTAGTTTTAACTATATGCCAATTAGATTGTTCCTATTCATAGTAATGAGGTTTATTAGTTTAATAATCCATGTGAGAGGCATATGGAAGACATAAAGGGTTCGTTTTTCCCTTGATTACCACTTTATGCAGGCCATGTGTCCCCTTTGCTGCAGGCTTTAAGAAACTAACTGAAATCCCTAAATGTGACATATGTGTAGTGTAGCCCTTAGGTTACACTAAACTGAGTGTGAGCATGAGGAGAAGAGAGGAGAGGAGAGGAGAGGAGAGGAGAGGAGGAGACAGGAGAGGAAGAGAGAGAAGAGGAGAGGTGATCGTTCAGTGATGCTGTCCCTTGCAGCATGATCCGAGGTCCATGAGTTCAATATTGAGTGGAATGTTCTAAATTTAACTAAAATTGGTGTATTGTGGACAGCAGTAGCCTGGAGGAAGGAACATTTGGACATAGTTGTTTGCTCTCCAGCTGATCCCTTCCTCCAGCTGCTCTGCCCTGAGCAAGGCACAAAACTTCCAAACTGCTACAACTAGTCTCTTTGCTGGCTAAAATACATATACACAAACTATGTAAAAAAAATATAATAATAATAATAATACCATGAATCCATTTGTCTTAGATATGTTTTGGTTGAAGCAACTGTACCGTAAACTGTAGAGTACGTTTCCGTCAGGATAAACCCGCAGCATCACGTTGTCCGTAGTAGTGTCATGGATGAAAGATCTTTTTGAGTGAACAAAGAACATGTCAGGCACCCAAATCTTCTTCACCAGCCTACTGTCGAAGGTCATGCTCTGGTTGTTGGTGCTTGGAAAGGCCAGGCGCTCATCCTTCCAATAATGTCTCAGATAAAGAGTCATCGTAAAGTCCTGGAACATAAAAATATATTTATACACAATTTAAAAACAATAATATCCTTTTTAATGCTAAGACATTCAACAATATATTCAACACATATCTTTCATTTTCTATTTAAAAATAAACACCAACCCCACCCCCTTGAGAAAAAAATAAAAATAATTTAGTCCCAGAACACGCATGCTAAACTAGAGGTTATACCTTTTACATTACGGTAAATGGTTCGACTAGGTGCCCCAGTCATCAAGAAGGATTTTAAAATGCTTATTCTGTTTTCAATTCCTCTTCTCTTCCATACTACACCATAATTACATCTGTTCAACATTTCCTGTTGACTAGTCTCATGAAAATAGAGGCCATTCTACTGTATAAATCCATATGATGCAGATTTGTATGAGTGAGCATATACTGAGAAATCACTGCAGTTTTATTAATGTCAAACATTTGTATACTGTCTGCTTTTGTTGGAACATTTCATAATAGTTACACAATAAAATCAGTTAAAAGTAAACATAGCACGTTATAAGCATTCGTTTTAAGTACCCCTGAACTCAAAAACATGATTTTTTACAGTTCCTCTTGGATGGATGATTCCATTTTCATAGATAGGGTTTCAGGTCAACTTTACTAACAAAACACATGAGTCTCATTTTCTAGGTAAAATGAATACTGTCCAGACTTTGGAGATTAGAGGATTAGAGGAATGTTAGAGAATGATGTAGTACAACACCACGCCTACCCCTTGGAAAAAAAAAAAAAAAACTATTTAGCCACAAAACATGCAAGCTAAGTTAGCTAATTTTGACAGGTATAGTTGAGAACATCTTGATTTAAATCAAGACTCAAGAATTGAGACTCAAGATGTTAACCAGCACTGATATATACACCTCTATCCAGTGTTGTAGTCAAGTCACTAAACCTCGAGTCCAAGTCCAGTCTTGAGTCCCCAGTGTTCAAGTCCAAGTCCATCCATCTATCCATTACCTGTAGCCGCTTTATCCTGTCCTACAGTGTCACAGGCAAGCTGGAGCCTATCCCAGCTGACTATGGGCAAGAGGCGGGGTACACCCTGGACAAGTCGCCAGATCATCACAAGGCTGACACATAGACACAGACAACCATTCACACTCACATTCACACCTACGGTCAATTTAGAGTCACCAGTTAGCCTAACCTGCATGCCTTTGGACTGTGGGGGAAACCGGAGCACCCGGAGGAAACCCACGCGGACAACATGCAAACTCCACACAGAAAGGCCCTTGTCGGCCGCTGGGCTCAAACCCAGGACCTTCTTGCTATGAGGTGACAGTGCTAACCACTACACCACCGTGCCACCCCAAGTCCAAGTCATTAAAAAAAATTTCAAGTCCGAGTCAAGTCCACTACTGATCCGAGTCGAGTCTGAGAACAAGACTCCAACCGCACCATTTGACGGTGGCTGTTTTAGCACCATTAACATTAGTTTGTTCCTGAACATGACGTATGAACAGGTGAATGTGCTTCTCTTTGTCAGGGAGTGTGAAGTATTCTGTCAGAGATGGCTGGGAGATAGATGTCAGTGTAGAAGGTGTGTTTATTAACACAAGTGAAGACAGGTAAACAATCCAGAATGGCAGGCAAAATCATAAAACAGTGAAACAGGCAATAGGTTGAGCGAGGCACAAACAGGCTATCGTAGACTCGGCAGAATCAAAGACGAGAAACAGGAAATCAGGGATCAGGAAACAAGGCTCGGTAATGTGTCAGCAACACAACTCAATACTTTGCAAAGTATGTGCGTTTTCACAGTTTTTATGCAGGCGCACTAATTGTGCCTTAATCCTGTGCAGGTGTGAGTCGTTTACAGCGCGTGAGAGTCTGCTTGGTGTGCGCGCTGTCCGGAGCGCACCCGAGAGTCTATCTGATGCACGCGCCAAGATGCGTAGGTGTGACACAAAAATGAATGTAGATATAAATATCTTATGCCAAATTATTATGGCATGTTACAAAAAATAAAGAAAAAATCAGAGTCCTCGTCTCCAATTTACAAATCCGAATGCAGTTAATGCCGGAGTCCGAGTCATCAGTGCTCAAGTCCAAGTCATGTCAAGAGTCCTTAAAATTAGGGCACAAGTCAGACTCGAGTCTGAGTCCTGGACTCGAGTACTACAAGCCTGCCTCTATCTGAGTAGTTTATGAACATATTCATGTATATTCATAGATCCTGTTATTTAAACAAGTGTTAAAGTGTGGAGGTGCTCCTGTGTCAGTTTAGTTGGGTTTTTTTGTACATTTGAATCAATAAAACAAGTCATTTATAGATAGATAGATAGATAGATAGATAGATAGATAGATAGATAGATAGATAGATAGATAGATAGATAGATAGATAGATAGATAGATAGATACTTTACTCATCCTGAAGGAAATTAAGGAAACTATTTTAATCTATTTTATGGTTTGCTTGAGAGTATTTTAAGCTGCACCTCAGAAGTTATGTTTTATTGCCCATGCTTTATATCCATGCCTGCAGGTAAATGAAGCAAAAAGCAAAACTAATCACACCCCGATTCCCCCAGCTATCACCAAACGAGCATAAAAGTTTATCATGCATTTGTCATATCATTTATATGCATTCATTATAACTAATATAATTTATAGATACAGTTGCAACCAGAAGTTTACATACAGTTTAGAAAAAGACACTTGTAAAATGTCAGAATAATCAGAGAGAGAATTTTTAAGAGAATTTTTAATTACTTTCATCAAAGTCAGAAATGTACATACACCAAGTTGATTGTGACTGTAAACAGCTTGGAGCATTCCACCTGATGATGTTTTGGCATTAGAAGCTTCTGATAGGCTAATTGACATCATTTGAGTTAACTGGAGGCACACCTGTAGATGTATTTTAAGGCACACTGTCAAACACGGGCGGCACGGTCGTGTAGTGGTTAGCGCTGTCGCCTCACATGAAGAAGGTCCGGGTTCGAGCCCCGTGGCCGGCGAGGGCCTTTCTGTGCAGAGTTTGCATGTTCTCCCCGTGTCCACGTGGGTTTCCTCCGGGTGCTCCGGTTTCCCCCACAGTCCAAAGACATGCAGGTTAGGTTAACTGGTGACTCTAAATTGACCGTAGGTGTGAATGTGAGTGTGAATGGTTGTCTGTGTCTATGTGGATGACCTGGTGACTTGTCCAGGGTGTACCCTGCCTTTCGCCTGTAGTCAGCTGGGATAGGCTCCAACTTGCCTGTGACCCTGTGGGACAGGATAAAGTGGCTAGAGATAATGAGATGAGATTAGATGAGATGAGACTTTCAAACACAAGGGCCTCTTTGCATGACATCATGGGAAAATCAAAAGAAAATCAACCAAGACATCAGGAAAAGAATTGTGGATCTTCACAAGTCTGGTTCATCCTTGGGTACAATTTCCAATTTGCCTGAAGGGCCGACGTTCATCTGTTCAAACCATAATATGCAAGTATAAACACCATGGGAGCACACAGCCATCATACAGCTCAGGAAGGAGATGAATGTGCTTTGGTGTGAAATGTGCAAATGAACCCTAGAACAACAGCGAAAGACCTTGTAAAGATGCTGGCTGAAACCAGGAAGAGTGTATCATTATGCACAGTAAAACGAGTTCTGTACCAACATGAGCTGAAAGGCCACTCAGCGAGGAGAAAGCCACTGCTCCAAAACCACCATAAAAAGCCAGATTACAGTTTGCAGCTGCACATGGGGACAAAGATCTTAATTTTTGGGGACATGTCCTGTGGTCTGATGAAACAAAAATTGAACTGTTTGGTCATAATGATCATCGTTATGTTTGGAGGAGAAAGGGGGAAGCTTGCAAGCCTCAGAACACCATCCCAACTGTGAAGTATGGTGGTGGCAGCATCATGTTGTGGGGCTGCTTTGCTGCAGGAGGGACTGCTGCACGTCACAAAATAGACGGCATCATGAGGAAAGAAAATTATGTGGACATATTGAAGCAACATCTCAAGACATCAGCCAAAAAGTTAAAGCTTGGGTGTGGATGGGTCTTCCAAATGGACAATGACCCCAAGCATACCTCTAAATTAGTTGCAAAGTGGCTGAAGGATAACAAAGTGAAGGTATTTGAGTGGCCATCAGAAAGCCCTGAGTATGTGTAAAATTTCATGAGTTTTTAACCATCATAAGCCCCTCAAAACAGTGGGGGAAAATTTCAAAATCCCACATTCCATCCAACATGGCTGACTTCCTGTTGGGTGGAATCAAATACAACCAAGTGAGCTTTGTCTTGTATCACAAGAGTATCGATCACACCAAATCTCATGCCAATCCGAGCAACTTCACCTCAACTATAGCTTGTTCTCGGGGGCGCTATAGAGCTCTGGGACCACGCCCAGTCCTTTGCTCAGTGTAACTTTGTGATTTTACGCATGTTTGATCAGTGTGCCAAAATTTGAGAGTTTTTGAACATTGAAAGTGACTCAAAAATGAGTTTCCGTGGAGAAAAAAAAAAATAATACTGACCTCAATCCTGTAGAAAATTTGTGGGTGGCACCGAAAAGGCGTGTGCGAGCAAGGCGGCCCACAAATTTGACTCAACTGCACCAGTTCTGTCAGGAGGAATGGGCCAAAATTCCAGCAAGATATTGTGAGAAACTTGTGGAAGGCAACCCAAAATGCTCAATCCAAGTTCAACATTTCAAAGCCAAATACTAACCAAGTGTATGTAACCTTCTGACTCTGACAAAAGTAGTTAAAAATTCTCTCTTTGATTATCTAAGTACTCACCATATCAACCTCAGAGATAGTGTCAAGGCTCTCAACCTGAACATCTACTCCTACGGGTATAGGAGGTCCTGTATGTAAATACACAATTATAGCAAATAAGCACAGCAAGGATATTCCTTTTAATCTATTTTCATATATTTGTATTCACTCCAGAATTACAAATGTTAGACACGTCACGAAATGTGTTCTGCGTAAATAAGAGTGTTTATCAATCCATGAGAATTTGATGATATGATGCTCATGGTGCACAGGAATTTACCCTATTTTGGTTTTTGACTCAAAATAGTTTCCCATAATCAAAAAAATACATTTAGGTCACAGTGGATTAATGTTCCTACATCTGGCTTGTGACCAGGTTTCTGTTTGGCCTTCATGAGGTCATTTTAAAGCGGTCATGATGACGTGGTACAGCAGTAGCTAAACCTGGCAACGGAGAACATTCAAAGTAGAAGATGACAGTTTCATGACTGTCCTCATCACATTAAGGACATGGAGCTTACATTTTTCGAACATTAGTAATGTCACTGCCATTTATTGTAGTTTCAGCTTTCATTGCAAAATACTGAGAGTGTCTATACTGTAGATACAAAGGTTTTCTAATTCTGTTCACCATGAAATCACAATAAGTCCCTGTAAACTGACCATCAACCACAAACAAATCCTGCAGTCATGTTCAGCATGAGTATATTCAAATATTACCACAGGATACTGCTCTTGTATCAGTGTATTCAGTCTGTCAGAGTCTGTGACATAGTACAATGGCTCTTTTTGAGGATTAAGCAGGTTAGCATGATAATTTAGTTTCTCTTACAAGAGTCATAGCAATGAGTTCTCCAGATATATCTTGTTGAAATGTCACGAGTAATTTGCTTGTATGTTTGCAGAAATTTTACATGACTGCCTAGTAGTTTCATTCTAAATACAGTGGATATAAAAAGTGTACACGTCCCATTAAAAAAATTGAGACCATGATAAATAATTTCAAAACTTTTCCCACCTTTAATGTGACCTATAACTTGTACAATTCAATTGAAAAACAAACAACTCGGGGGGGGGGGGGGGGGGGGGGGCGTAGGCGTACAATAAGCTGGGTGCATAAGTATGCACACCCTTAAACTAATACTTTGTTGAAGTACGTTTTGATTTAATTACAGCATTCAGTCTTTTTGGGTTCACACCTGCCATCAATTAAAATGACTCTGATTAACTCCAAATTTTAACTCCAAGTTCAGACATTTACTCAGTTGCATCCTCCAGTAAAAGCCAGGGTTCACAGAGAGCTTACAAAGCATCAAAGGGATCTCATTGTTGAAAGGTATCAGTCAGGAGAAGGGGACAAAAACATTTCCACGGCATTAGATATACCATGGAGCACAGTGAAGACAGTCATCAAGAAGTGGAGAAAATACAGGACAACAGTGACATTACCGAGAACTGGACGTCCCTCCAAAATTGATGAAAAGACAAGATGAAAACTGGTCAGGGAGGCTGCCAAGAGGCCTACAGCAACACTGAAGGAGCTGCAGGAATGTCTGGCAAGTACTGGTTGTGTACTACATGTGATGACAATCTCCCGTATTCTCCATATGTCTGGACTATGAGGTAGGGTCAAAGAAAAACATTCAGGCCTGGCTAAATTTTGCAAAAAAAAAAAAAATATCAGCTCTCCCAAAAGCATATGGGAAAATGTGTTATGATCTGATGAAACCAAGGTTGAACTTTTTGGCCACAATTCCAAAAGGTATGTTTGGCACAAAAACAACCCTGCGCATCACCAAAAGAACACCATACCCACGGTGAAGCATGGTGGTGGCAGCATCATGTTTTGGGGTTGTTTTTCTTCAGCTGGAACAGGAGCTTTAGTCGAGGTGGAGGGAATTATGAACAGTTCTAAATACCAGTCAATTTTGGCCCAAAACCTTCAGGTGTCTGCTAGAAAGATGAAGATAAAGAGAAATTTCATCTTTCAGCATGACAATGACCCTAAAAAAATTTTGGAATGGCCCAACCAGAGCCCAGACCTAAATCCAGTTGAAAATCTGTGGGGTGACCTGAAGAGGGCTGTGCACAAGAGATACCCTCGCAATCTGACAGATTTGGAGCGCTTTTGCAAGGAAGAGTGGGCAAATATTATCAAGTCTAGATGTGGCAGGCTGATAGACTCCGATCCAAAAAGACTGAATGCTGTAATTAAATCAGAAAGTGTGTCGACAAAATATTAGTTTAAGGGTGTGTACACTTATGCAACCAGATTATTGTATGTTTTTTATTTTTTATGTTTTTCCCCCTAACAGATTTATTTGTTCTTCAATTGAATTGTACAGGTTATAGGTCACATTAAAGGTGGAAAAGTTTTGAAATTATTTATCGGGGTCTCATTTTTTTGACATCAGAAAAAAATATCATTTTAACGGGGTGTGTACACTTTTTATATCCGCTGTATGTACCTGGAATTTGAACTCGAGTCCCTTTAGAGGTCATAGCTTATTGACAGTAGATCAGGGCATATTTGTATTTCCTACTTACGCTAATCATGATGCAAGTGACTGGGGATAAGAATATTGGAGCCTTACCTCCAAATGCTGGCCTCATTGTAAAATCATGGTCCTCTATCCTTAATAATTGTTCTGATTTTGTCACAGGAGATTTTGTTAGATCTGGACTTCTTCGGAAGATGGGACTGTTTCAGTACAATTAAAAATAATTTAACAATTATTCATTTAGCAAAATGAAATCATCAATTTACAATTTTACCAAGAAATGAAAGAATCTACAGTACATTTAATCAATATGTATATCATTAACCTAAAAATCTTGTTTAGTGTTGTTCTGAAATGGGCTCATCACAGTTTAACAGTTAATACATTAAACATAAAACTTAAATGTTTAGGGATTTTGGTGTGGATGTAATAGCAATCAATGTGTCAGATGTGAAACTCTCCCCTAGATATTCATGTCTAGATACATTTAATGACTCACTATGGAAACATTGATAAAACTGTAAAGTTCTAATACTGATCATGTTTGATTTATACAAAAACATCCATAATTCAGGCAGCTCTGCTTCCAGCTAGATTTATTCACTGGAAGTTCAACTTTAAATAAAGTGAAACAAAATATTCAGACCTGCCAGACTTGTGAGTTCCTCCATCTACCACTTCTAGTTCTCTGCGGGACCTAAACAAAAAGGAATCGGGTCACATTATTTCAATAACATTTGGATAACACTATAAAATATGACTGGGCATGCTGTTATACAGGCAGCACAGTGGTATAGTGGAGCAAGAAGGTTCTGGGTTCAAGCCTTTCTGTGTGGAGTTTGCATGTTCTCCCCGTGTCCGCGTGGGTTTCCTCCGGGTGCTCCGGTTTCCCCCACAGTCCAAAGACATGCAGGTTAGGCTAATTGGTGGCACTAAATTGACCATAGGTGTGAATGTGAGTGTGAATGGTTGTCTGTGTCTATGTGTCAGGCCTGCGATAACCTGGTGACTTGTCCAGGGTGTACCCCGCCTTTCACCTGTAGTCAGCTGGGATAGGCTCCAGCTTGCCTGCGACCCTGAACAGATTAAGCAGCTACAGATAATGGATGGATGGATGGATGGATGCTGTTATACAGGAAAAGTTTCTTTTCCAATAACAGTACATTCTGAACAGTTAATCTGTTATTCCAAAGCAATTTGCAATATTTTCATTAATTCATTAAATAATCACACATCATACTTTTTATTCATTTTTAATTACATATAATTTTGTCAAGGAAACAAGTTCCTGTTATCACTTGAAGGGGAAATATTCTGCCCCTTTTCCACAAGTTGACACAGTTCCCTGAGGTCTTAATGAAATTTATTTTTTTCGCAGTGCGGTTTCCATCAAATCCTGCGCTCTGATTGGCTGGCAAGCAAGTCCGTATCCTACGGTACGGACCCCAGTTACGGACTTCTGGCGACTCGCTCGTTCACAACAACAAACATAGTACAAGTTTTGTCAACATTTATCTTTTTTATAAGATTTATTCATAAGATTTTTATCAAAAATCTTATAAATTTTTGCCAGCATTTCTCAGCATAATAGCATTAATTTTACAGCATGGATAGCGATAACGACAGTCTTCACAGCGAAAGTGAGTTTTACTACCCTGAGGAAGAAGAAATAAAAGAAAACATTTCAGGAGAAAGCTAAAAACCTGTAACTGTTGCTAACGCCGAGCAAAAACATGGCTGAATCCTGAATGACTCAATTTTGTATAAATAGGGGACTACATAGGCGGCAAAACGTAGTTTTTTTTTCCTGCCATGGAAGTGCACTTGTATACCGAGGAGGAAGCAATTTGCATTACAGCCATGAATGAGGATTCAAAATGGCGGCTCGGCTCGGTTCAGTCTTCCCTTTCGGGCGCGCTCGTTTTCTGTTACAATTTGGTAAAGAAAAAAATATATATTATTTACCAGCTTAAGGTCGGTCCGTATGGTGAAATACCGTGACCTTGGCCTTGAATACTGACCTCAGCCCAGAGGGTCTCGCTCAGTACTTTCAAGACCTCGGTCACGGTATTTCATGATACGGACCTCCCAGCTGGTAAATAACATATATGTCTGCGACATGCTTTGGTCAAAATACCACAAGGATAAAACACCACGGTTCCCTTCTCACCCTGTCTAAAAAGCCCTGATCAAAACCGCCAATCTGATTGCCTGTTCTTTTAAATGATAATGAGCCACTACTTACCCCACCCCCTCTTCCACTGGCCAATCAGGTAACACTTTCCTCATGAATATTCATTCACAAAGGGGGCGGTATAATCCTAATGCACTCCTTTTGTGACAGAGAAAGGGGAGCCAAATCTGAACAGCTTGTTAAAGCACATGTTTTCTGAAACAGGCAGCCCAAAAGAAATTAACTGGTTTGTTTTATTTCAGAGGTTATGGGTTGGTAGGCTTCAAATACCCAAATGTATATGCACAAGCATTGAAAAAGTGAGTTTTTCATATGTCCTCTTTCAGTTATAAACAGTCATTCTTTCAACAGCTTCTCTTTTATTCTGTCTCATGAATAAATAAGTAGCTTGTCATGTTACAGAGCAACAGCAAAGGCCTTCGTCATGAAAACCTTCCCTTGTCAGAAAACTGAAAGGATCAACTCTACCTCTGATTATTACAAAGTGCTGACACTGGAGACTCCTTCCAAAAATGCTCAATAAAGGTCCTCACAGAAAACTTGACCATATCAATAATTACATGTTTTTTTTAAAATATCTGTTTATACAAAGCATCCACTTTACAAGTCTCAGTGTTTAAGTCTAGGCTGAAAACATATCTGTTTAGTTAAGCTTTTTGTTAATGGTGTAGATCTGGAGGGTCCTCAGACAGAGTGGTTTGGTAAACTGGGATGTATGGATGCTGTCAGTCCCCACTCGCTTGCTCACTCGAGTTTGTTGACGGTGTAGTGGCTGCTGCTTTATGTCCCGGGGCTCCCTCATGCCTGTGTTACCTTCTGGCTCTCCCCTTTTAGTTACGCTGTCATAGTTAGTTGCCGGAGTCCCTGCTTGTACTCAGTGCAATATGTATACTGTTCCTACTTATTCAGGTGACATTGGGCATACCTAACAACCTGTATTTTCTCTCTCTTCTCTCCCCTCCCCCCCTCCAAATCTGTCCCTCTGAGTTACATGTCGGTCCTGGGATCGAGATGCTGACCTCTTCTGCTCCTCAGACCTGCCTGATCCATCCTGGTGCCCTGTGTCTGGTTGGAGTCTAATCGCATCGCTCCTGTGGAGGACGGACCCATGTGGACAGTTGGGGATCGTGCCTGGAGGACGATCTGGACTCTTGCAGTGGTGCTTTTGTGGCTGGGGACTGCAGTTGACTTGCTGACTTTAGGACTGCAGTTGACTTGCTGACTTTAGGACTGCAGTTGACTTGCTGACTTTGGGACTGCGGTTGTCATGAACAGTTTTGCGCTCGGGTTTCCGTCGGTGGGGGGTTTATAGCATCAACGGAGCTGACTTTATGTTAGGACTGTTAATGTTCTAGTCATGTTGTCTGTTGTTGCCTAAATGAGGATGGGTTCCCTTTTGAGTCTGGTTCCTTTCGAGGTTTCTTCCTCATGTCATCTGAGGGAGTTTTTCCTTGCCACTGTTGCCACAGGCTTGCTCATTGGGGATAGATTCGGGATAAAATTAGCTCATATTTTAAGTCGTTCAAATTCTGTAAAGCTGCTTTGCGACAATGTTTATTGTTAAAACCGCTATACAAATAAACTTGACAAGTCCTCATGTACTTTTTTAATTATATAAATGCTCATGTATGATCACTTTAATATAAAGTTGTGGATTGCCTTGTAGCCTGATCTACTTATCAGAGCTGCTGTTATTAACCATTTTTTAACTGAGTGCGAGGTCTTTTTTTATGGTTTTTTTTCTTTTTCTTTTTATTTCCAAAAACATTCAAAATACAAACAAATAGAGCACCATGTATATACAGATCCAAAAAACATCAAAGAAGTAAAACACACACATAGCAATAAAGTAAAAAGTATGAACAAGAAAGGGGCTACTTAACTATCTTTACATATGTTAATCGAGTAAATCAAAGTCATCCAAAAAGGATATAAAATAACCAACATCCTTATTTTCAACTAACTTTAAAGATTTGGCAAAAAGCTTGAGGTCATTCTTCCAGTGTGTAACATAAGGTTTAGTTTTAAAAAAACGACATTTGTGAATAAAGTGTTTACCTAAAAGTAGTAAATTATTAATACCATATTCAATTTTGTTATTATTTAAAAACACTCCAAATTTAATTTCTTTAATGGATAAAGGGGCAAACTGAATCCCCCTAGACTGTAGCCAAGCCTGAAAATCAATCCAAAATCTTTGTATTAAATCACATAGAAAGAAAAGATGTTCCAAATCCTCCTCCTCTGTTTCACAAAACACACATTTACCAGTTTCAAATTTAAATTTCTTCTTAAAAAATTCTTTGGTTGGGTAAATTCTATTCAAAATTTTGAACTGTATTTCTTTCGCTTTGAAGGGAATTAGAAAGGAGAGATATTTAGTTCTAATCTTTTTAATTTCTACTGTTTCAAAATCTTTTAATATGTAATCTCTTTTGACAGAATTAGGAAAGCAAATATTTTGTAAGGAACGTCTTAAAAATTTGTTATCGCACTTTTTATTACAAAATTCAACACCTTCAATCCAAAGTTGTCTCAGTCTAGGAGAAATATCAGAGTACACCATATCCTGTTCCACCATAGTTCGGATTGGTACAGGAATAGCCTTTACGATTTGGTTGTATTTTCTTTTTGTACATTGAATCTGAAATTTCTGACAGAAATGACCATGTTGTAAAATCTGTCCATCATGAGTGCGAGGTCTTTACAGTAAAATATCAGACCGAGGTCCGTACAAAAGACAGAGGTCTAATATTTTCCTGTAAAGACAGAGCAAGTGAGGTTAATAACAAATTTATTATACAGCTTTATATTTCTAAGATTAAAATAGACGGTCGTTACAATGAGGTGTGACGCTACTTTCAGTCATGTCATATTTGTAATGTAGTCGAGTCACACATGCAGAATAAATAGCTGGCGGTTTCAAAACTGAATTTCTGTTAGCGGTTAGCGGTTTCTGAATACTCTTTGTTGCTCATTTCTTGAATAACTTGGTGACTCTTGTTTGTCTTTTGGCCGTTTTTGATTCCGTTTTGATTTCTGATGAATTTTTTTTGTCGTTTTGTTTTTACTTTTGTTTGTTTTTTGCAACACTGAGAGCCGGCGCCTTGGAAAGAAAGTCTATAATCGCCCACAGGCATTACAGGAAAATACTGCCTGCCAAGGAACCAATTAGAGCACATGATTTTACTGGAAGTAGCTCGTGCCATATGATAAAGAAAATTAATCAATACCTACTGACCAATCATAATCAAGAATTCAACAGCACTATGGTATAAGCACAAATAAACCACAGCAAAATGAACTGCAGTGCCTTCTTAACAATTTGTTAAGGTAACTAGTGCTGCTGCACAGGGATTTTCCAGTACTGGGAAGATTTTTTAAATCAATTTTAGCTTTTTGTTCTTTTTAAGTCTTGATGACACGGAAGTTTTTGCACTGTTATGTGAACATCACGTGAATTTTCTGTTTATGCACAGTAAGCGTTGCATGCGTAATATTAAATCGGTCACAATAAATGAATTTGAAAGCCTAAAATGGATTACCGAAGGAACAAAAGCAAAATGTGTACTGTCTCACAGACTATCAGGCAGTGGAATGCCAAGGTGTAAATTGATATTTGATATAATCTGCCATGACGAAGACAGGGTGTTGCTGTTCGGGAGAATGGGGGAGCGTTGTGGTAATGTGTCCTTTTCCATTCTGTCCCACTCAGCAGCTGGTTACAAATGCTCTTGGCTCTGAGGTCTGGCCAATCCACTTCTGCCTACATCAGTCAACAAAACTGCAGGTCTACCCACTTCAAGGTGTGCAATGTTTTATACACAATTCTATTAAACACAATACTATTATGAAATCTACCACATCTAACACCTTATATTTAACAGTTATTCCACGAAATCGAGTCGTACATGAGCTGATAGCCAACGAGGTGCATCGCACTGAGTCGGCTATAAGCCATGTACGATGAGATTGAGTGGAATAACTGTTTTATTCTATCCACATTCACTGGATTTTGAGAAACAGAACATTTTTATTTTCATTTTTTGCAAATTCGATAAATAAAAACTTTATACAAAACGTCCGACAAAATCATTTCCGCTTAGAATTTAAACAAACCAGCGAAATGACTAATACTTTTATTCCATATTTTGTTGCTTTTTTTTGAGGTTTTCCTTCTTCTTTAGTTGGCGGTTGGCAAGCCAACTTAACGGTGCATTACTGCCACCGACTGGGCTGGAGTGTGGAACAGGAGCTATACGGGGGGACGGGACGGACTATATTCTTTTATCTATTTCTCTTTCTTTTAAATACTTGATAGCAATTTTTGGGGTTTTCTTTTCGAGTACAGTTTTTATTCCATCCTCAGTTGGTTCGGCAACACTCGCCACCATTTTGTTTTTCTCTCCTCACGGTATATGAGCTGATAGCTATCAGGGTGCAGGCACTTACAGATGCAGGCGCAGGGGAGAGCGGGAGAAGCAAACTGCAGATGAAGCCAAAACAGTAGACTAGAATCATAGTCAAAGAGACGGGCGGAGGTCGTCAATCGGCAAACAGAATGTCGGAGGCGAGACAAAGAGACTAGGTTGGGGAAACGTAAACAAAGGTCGAATAGCGAACTGGCAGGCAGAAAGTAAATGGCTTGGTATGACAGGAGATAACCACTGAACAATACTTCGCGCTGAATGTGAGTGAGAGTGGAGTTTAAGTAGCGGAGCTGATTAAGGTGGAAATGAGTGACAGGTGTACTTAATAGGCTGGAGACAGAGGGCGCTGTGGTTCGTGGGAAGTGTAGTTCATGGTGGACATGTTTGGAGGCTGTTTCGAGCTTACGCTCTCAATGCTGTTACTGACAATAGCCTCATAATAGAGTAGCCAATCAGAGCATGCGATTGCTCATATCCAGTGAATGTGGATAGAATAAACCAAATATATACTGCATATAACAAATTTCCATGGTACAATGGCAAGAAAGGTGAAGTAACTGATGAAATACTGCAGACCAGGTTAAATATAGTTGCCATCATGTATAGCCATGATAAAGAGTAAGCTAATGTGTTACTAATTAATGGAAATTTGTGTAGAACAAAAATGTTGTTCCTCGTTATTGCACATTGTGTATTGCAATTTACAACCCTTTCAGAATTTAGTTGTCTTGGGCATACACCAGGACTTTAGTATTCCATTATATTGTATATGCATTGAAAAGTCTTAAAAAATGAAAATCTTTTGAATATAGTTGAAGTTATCTAATATTGCTTATTAGGAGATTAAGATAAAGCAAATATAAGATTGTTAAGACTGTTTCTAGACATTTTTCACTCCTTTCAAGCTTGAAAATGTATTCTTCTACAATACTCGAATCATAAACTCACAACAAGAAGTTCATGCAGGGTTTGTTCAGTGTATCCAATGTCCAGATGAGTATCCTATCCAGTTGTTTTAGTGCCCTAAGACAAGTGTCTTAATACATTACATTGTAGGCCCTATGTATCACGTTTCAGGATGCTTTCCACAGAGACAAATTCCCACTTCAAGTCATTAACTTGGACGTTTGGAGCAATTAAAGGTAGACTGCCTTTAAAATTTTTCAGTTTTAGGTCATAAAAAGAATTTTCCCTGACACCCAATTGTTTTTGTTTAGTAGACCGAAAGCTACTGAATTCGAATCACAGACTTCTAATTTTATTTTATATTTTTTTAAATAGAACAATTAATGAATTCAGGGCCATGTGACCCTAAATTCTCTGCTATTTTTTCCTGCTTCACCATGACCTAATTCAAGATACGACATCATGCATCACGTGGTGGGCTTTCCCTGTTCGCAAAGGCATTGTGGGATACAAATTTGAAACAGGAGAGAAAAATGGAGGACGTGAGTGTACGAATGAAACGTGAAAGATTGACTACAGTAACTGAATGTGAAAAGAAACGATGGTATGTTGCGAAGGAAAGGAAATGCAGGACCAAACTAATAAATATTGGCAGTCAGCGAGCACCTCTGTGTGATCAGCTGTTCGTTTAGCGACAGAATGATGTAACTGTCAGTGCACGGTCAAAGGTAAACCTGTAGATGGCAGTAATGCAACACTGTGGATGCCAGCTGGTGTAAAACCAAAAAGAAGAAGATAAACCTGCGCATGCGCATACAGACTTGGGGCCTCTGCATGCTCTTGCGACAAGGCTTTCGCAGATAGCTTTTCGCAGACAGTTGTAATTTATCGTTGAGCGGGGAGTAATAGGCGTGCGCGATGTTATTCACCGGCACAACGCAAGGGGGCGCGAAGTCGCGAAATCGCTAGGAGTAGTTGGTGGGTGTGGTTAGTGGAGTGTTTATCCTCCGGTTACTTATAATGACTAGAACTGGAGTTGTATAGATGTACATACTTCCTCACTTCCTCGATCAACCGCTCTTCGTGCTGCTCCATCTTCGCTCGTGTTTTTAAAAATGGCGGTAGTGAAACCAAACCAAGCCGGGAAAGTAGGGAAGCGGAAGTGCGTGTACAGCGGATGTAGAGTGGACCAATCAGAGCCCTCTTGTCTGCGACGCTGTCTGCGAGGCTTCTGCGGTGGTCACAATTTTTGGGAGGTGCGCACAGAGCGTCTGCGAAGGGGGGGGCTACGCAGACGCCATCTGCGACGCTATCTGCGAGGACTGCGTTGTCAGCATAAATTGGCCTTTACTCTGTCTGCTTGACTGCGTGAAGCGAATGATTTCATGCACATTATTTGCTAGGGAATCCCCTCAAATTAAATAACTTCCCAGCCACAGAATGGCCTGTTTTTGTTTTGTTTTTTTTCTGAGGTATTACAGAAATAAGCATGTATCACAGCGACCAAATTTCAGAGGGAACTAAATTTCACCAATTTTATTAAACAAAAGGCCATATAGCTTTAAATATTAACATAATACGAAATATTAACTTGTGACAGTTCATGAACATTCATTCATCTACAGTAACCACTTGTACAGAGTTGCAGTGGTTCTGGAGCCTATCTAAAGAAGACTGGGCCAGTCCATCACAGAGCACCTGGGCCAATTTTAGTATCGCCCGTCCATCTGTCTGCATGTTTTTAGGTGGCAGAAAGAAAACAGAGAACCCATAAGAAATCCACGCAAAACATGGGGAGAATATGCACTGAAAGACAGTAACTTGAGCTCAGGATCAACTCAGAGACCATGGAGCTGAGATGAACACTACCCACTCTGATGTTCTATCAAATGTATTTCTCTCAAACTTGCTTTGTAAAAACAAACCAAAAATTGTATTATCAAAGTTGCTTTCCATATTTCCCCCTTGAATTCTTTCAGTTTAATATAACATTTATGCAAACTCATTCTAGCCAATTGTGAGAAAATATTTTTTTGTAATCCTTATTTAATATCCTTTATAAAAGGGAGAAGGCTAAAGTATGAGGCTAAACCTGAATGACGTGTCAGATATCAGGACTTACCAGTTTCAAAACTGTAAAAAATCTCACTTTGATGCTTAAAATGTAGATTATAGGAATAATTGTACATTTTAAACCATTGACCCTAACCCAGTCACTACAAACAAAGAAGAGACTTTTTTGTATACACACAGAATTTTACTGAGCAAATGGCCTCTTTACCTGCTTTGCTTGTAGGCCTCGGATTTATATCCCCTCTGGTGGACTGACTTCCCAGCAGCACCCATTAAACAAATATAGATCAGCATAATTACAGCATCTATCTGCATAGTGCACATAGTCCGCCAATCCAGTCAGATTCTACATACAGGTCCTGAATACAGAGCCAAGGACATTCTCTTTTAGCACAGGAACCAAGGAAGAACACACAGCTCAGCTCTCACAGTAAACACTACTCTGTTCTTAATCTCTCCACTGGGAAAAGCAATTTTCACTAACCCATAAATCCCTAAGTGTCAGATGGCACAGATTTGATCCCTCCAGTAGCGGATGTGTTGCACTCACTTCGCACCGCCCCGAACCAATTCTCCTAATGATCCAGTGTTCTGCATTTAACTGTGACGTCAGTCACGAGGATGGAAGAGATCCTGCACAGATGTACAGATGTTCTGAACAGGAGATATCCCCCCACCCACTCCTTTTTTTTAAGTTTACTCAGCTCGTCTAATCTTCTGGGAATCAGGAGGACAGAAAAAACATAACACTAATGATATGACAGTGAGGTTATCTATTGCTTTGGTCGTGACCGCAAGCATCTCCTGAATTTCTCTTGAATTTTGTAATCGGTATATTTTGGTACGCTCTGCAGGGATTTGTGACTTTGGTGACCTGATTTTAACAAGTGGAAAGATTATAACAGCATTTTTCATATCATAGAAATGAATTCTGACAATGGTTATGATTTTACATTTATTGATCCAAAACATGGTGATTTAGGTTGTCATTTTGGTTAAGATCATTCCACCATGTTGCTGTCAAATGCTCCGATTTCCAGTCCACTATCAGACTTAAAAGCTAAAGCAATGCAAATAAATTAACTGATACATTTCTTTTAAAATAAAATCTCGACAAAATGAATGAATAAGCATCAACATGCTGAAAAACAACACCAGCTACTACTATGATTACAGAAACCAACAACAAAAATTATTTCAAGGTCAAGGTCAAGTTTTTTTTATTGCATTTCAACCGTATACAGTTGGTATAGTACACAGTTAAAATTAAAAAGTTCTCCAGGACCATGGTGCTACATTAAACATCACAGGACTACAAATTTACAATACAACATAAAGTGCATGAGTGCAGCGAGTGCAAACATTGCAGACTATAAACTACACAAACAACATAAACATTAAGGACAGTGCAGAAAAAGACAACTAGCACGAACAGACAGTCCAGTACCAACCAGTACCTGTTACTGATAACGTACAGAAGGTTTGAGAGTGCGTTTGAGGTAGCAATATATTCATCTCATCTCATTATCTCTAGCCGCTTTATCCTGTTCTACAGGGTCGCAGGCAAGCTGGAGCCTATCCCAGCTGACTACGGGCGAAAGGCGGGGTACACCCTGGACAAGTCGCCAGGTCATCACAGGGCTGACACATAGACACAGACAACCATTCACACTCACATTCACACCTACGGTCAATTTAGAGTCACCAGTTAACCTAACCTGCATGTCTTTGGACTGTGGGGGAAACCGGAGCACCCGGAGGAAACCCATGCGGACACGGGGAGAACATGCAAACTCCACACAGAAAGGCCCTCGCCGGCCACGGGGCTCGAACCCGGACCTTCTTGCTGTGAGGTGACAGCGCTAACCACTACACCACCGTGCCGCCCCGTAGCAATATCTCATCTCATCTCATCATCTCTAGCCGCTTTATCCTGTTCTACAGGGTCACAGGCAAGCTGGAGCCTATCCCAGCTGACTACGGGCGAAAGGCGGGGTACACCCTGGACAAGTCGCCAGGTCATCACAGGGCTGACACATAGACACAGACAACCATTCACACTCACATTCACACCTACGGTCAATTTAGAGTCACCAGTTAACCTAACCTGCATGTCTTTGGACTGTGGGGGAAACCGGAGCACCCGGAGGAAACCCATGCGGACACGGGGAGAACATGCAAACTCCACACAGAAAGGCCCTCGCCGGCCACGGGGCTCGAACCCGGACCTTCTTGCTGTGAGGTGACAGCGCTAACCACTACACCACCGTGCCGCCCCGTAGCAATATCTCATCTCATCTCATCATCTCTAGCCGCTTTATCCTGTTCTACAGGGTCACAGGCAAGCTGGAGCCTATCCCAGCTGACTACGGGCGAAAGGCGGGGTACACCCTGGACAAGTCGCCAGGTCATCACAGGGCTGACACATAGACACAGACAACCATTCACACTCACATTCACACCTACGGTCAATTTAGAGTCACCAGTTAACCTAACCTGCATGTCTTTGGACTGTGGGGGAAACCGGAGCACCCGGAGGAAACCCACGCGGACACGGGGAGAGCATGCAAACTCCACACAGAAAGGCCCTCGCCGGCCACGGGGCTCGAACCCGGACCTTCTTGCTGTGAGGTGACCGCGCTAACCACTACACCACCGTGCCGCCCCGTAGCAATATATTAAAAAATAAATAATTGTAAACATTGTGTACGTGATAAGCATTGTAAACATTGTGATGTATATTGTTCTTTACTGTACAAAGACTACAGTCGGAGTGATGTGATCAACAGTCTGTGTGTCTCAGTCCAGTCCCTCAGAGTTGAGAAGTCGGATGGCATGTGGGAAGAAGAAACTGTTATAGAGCCTGGCTGTGAAGGCCTGAATGCTTCGGTACCTTTTTCCAGACGGCAGGAGTGTGAAGAGATTGTGTGAAGGGTGTGTGGGGTCATCCACAATCCTGGTGGCTTTCGGGATGCAGCATATGGTGTAAATGTCCATGATGGAGGGAAGCTAACATTTCAGAAGCTGCAACAAATATACAACAAAGAACCTGTTTGAGAACCAGTGCTTGGCATGAAGGTTTCAAATCACATTATTGCCAAAGAAATAATGCTGTAAATAAGAGAACAGAATCTTTAGGATATCTGGACATTTGTTGATGCAAAGTATTCAGTGCACAGATGAACACTCACTAATAATATCAAAATACAAACACAGCAGGACACGAATAAATTAAATGAAAATTATGTACATACATACAGAAGTGACTATATAATTAAATAATAATTTATTTCACAATAAGAAAACATAACAACCTGTCAGTAGAAAGTATATATTGAAATATATCCATCCATCCATCCATTATCCGTAACTGCTTATCCTGTACAGAGTCGCAGGCAAGCTGGAGCCTATCCCAGCTGACTACGGGCGAGAGGCGAGGTACACCCTTGAAAATTCGCCAGGTCATCGCAGGGCTGACACATAGACACAGACAACCATTCACACTCACATTCACACCTACGCTCAATTTAGAGTCACCAGTTAACCTACTGTAACCTGCATGTCTTTGGACTGTGGGGGAAACCAGAGCACCTGGAGGAAACCCACACGGACACGGGGAGAACATGCAAGCTCCGCACAGAAAGGCCCTCGCCGGCCACTGGGCTCGAACCCAGAACCTTCTTGCTGTGAGGCGACAGTGCTAACCACTACACCACCATGCCACCTATTGAAAAATATCTCATTCATCTCATTATCTGTAGCCGCTTTATCCTTCTACAGGGTCGCAGGCAAGCTGGAGCCTATCCCAGCTGACTACGGGCGAAAGGCGGGGTACACCCTGGACAAGTCGCCAGGTCATCACAGGGCTGACACATAGACACAGACAACCATTCACACCTACGGTCAATTTAGAGTCACCAGTTAACCTAACCTGCATGTCTTTGGACTGTGGGGGAAACCGGAGCACCCGGAGGAAACCCACGCGGACACGGGGAGAACATGCAAACTCCACACAGAAAGGCCCTCGCCGGCCCCGGGGCTCGAACCCAGGACCTTCTTGCTGTGAGGCGACAGCGCTAACCACTACACCACCGTGCCGCCCTATTGAAAAATATATTCATCTCATCATCTCATTATCTCTAGCCGCTTTATCCTTCTACAGGGTCGCAGGCAAGCTGGAGCCTATCCCAGCTGACTACGGGCGAAAGGCGGGGTACACCCTGGACAAGTCGCCAGGTCATCACAGGGCTGACACATAGACACAGACAACCATTCACACTCACATTCACACCTACGGTCAATTTAGAGTCACCAGTTAACCTAACCTGCATGTCTTTGGACTGTGGGGGAAACCGGAGCACCCGGAGGAAACCCACGCGGACACGGGGAGAACATGCAAACTCCACACAGAAAGGCCCTCGCCGGCCCCGGGGCTCGAACCCAGGACCTTCTTGCTGTGAGGCGACAGCGCTAACCACTACACCACCGTGCCGCCCTATTGAAAAATATATTGTTTTTTACTTATTTTATTTACTTATTTGGACATAAAAATTAATAATACAAAATAAGTAGTGCATGCAGAATTATTATCTTGAGACAGAAAACAATAACTAACAAAGAAATGTGCAGGAGGATCCAATAAAACCCATAAGGGCTTGTTGAGTGGCCCTTCTATGGTGAGACATTCAACATATAAACTTAAAAGTAAGGAACTACAGACAAATTGGGACTTCTCTTCCCTCCATTCAGGACATCGCACCTAAGCGTTGCATGTCCCAAGCCAGAAACATTATCAGTGACCCCTCACACCCTCACTATGGACTGTTCTCCCTCCTGGCCTCTGGAAAGAGGTTCTACAGCATTCGGTGCAGGACCACCAGGTTCTATCATAGCTTTTTCCCCCAGGTCACCAGATTGCTGAACTCCAAATCCAAATTCTAAATCAAACTGAACTCTAACTTCCATTTATACTTGAACAATTTCTAATTCCACAGGTCATTTTGTACTATTGCACTTTATCATATTTTTGCTGCTGTATATTTTAATATACTTTTATATTTAATTCTGTGCTGAGCCAAATTGCAACAAAATTTTGTTCTGTGTACACTTGTTGCATACTGAATGTCAATAAAGGTTATCTATCTATCTATCTATCTATCTATCTATCTATCTATCTATCTATCTATCTATCTATCTATCTATCTATCTATCTATCTATCTATCTATCTATCAAATACATACAAAAGCTAAACAAAAACATAAAAAACTAAAGTGTGACAAGAAAGGTGACAGGGTACCGACACATAGAGTATAATGGTGAGAGCAGATATGATGTTGTATTACTTAATTGATCCAGCCAGAAGAGAATGGTTAATTTCTTAAATGAGTTTATGCTGGTGGAATTTCTAATATTCTACACTTGAAACAAATCTAGCATTCACACGGTCGAAATATCATCCAAGTCTGGTTATAGATCCTGCTAAATTATTCAATAGTCTGGATTCTATAGTTAAAATCTCTCAGTGTGTTAAATCATTGTGCTCAAATGATTGGATATGTATATACGTAACTAAAAATGTTCTAGATTAACTCTAAATTGTCTGATGTACAACCCCAATTCCAAAAAAGTTGGGACAAAGTACAAATTGTAAATAAAAACGGAATGCAATAATTTACAAATCTCAAAAACTGATATTGTATTCACAATAGAACATAGACAACATATCAAATGTCGAAAGTGAGACATTTTGAAATTTCATGCTAAATATTGGCTGATTTGAAATTTCATGACAGCAACACATCTCAAAAAAGTTGGGACAGGGGCAATAAGAGGCTGGAAAAGTTAAAGGTACAAAAAAGGAACAGCTGGAGGACCAAATTGCAACTCATTAGGTCAATTGGCAATAGGTCATTAACATGACTGGGTATAAAAAGAGCATCTTGGAGTGGCAGCGGCTCTCAGAAGTAAAAATGGGAAGAGGATCACCAATCCCCCTAATTCTGCACCGACAAATAGTGGAGCAATATCAGAAAGGAGTTCGACAGTGTAAAATTGCAAAGAGTTTGAACATATCATTATCTACAGTGCATAATATCATCAAAAGACTCAGAGAATCTGGAAGAATCTCTGTGCGTAAGGGTCAAGGCCGGAAAACCATACTGGGTGCCTGTGATCTTCGGGCCCTTAGACGGCACTGCATCACATACAGGCATGCTTCTGTATTGGAAATCACAAAATGGGCTCAGGAATATTTCCAGAGAACATTATCTGTGAACACAATTCACCGTGCCATCCGCCGTTGCCAGCTAAAACTCTATAGTTCAAAGAAGAAGCCGTATCTAAACATGATCCAGAAGTGCAGACGTCTTCTCTGGGCCAAGGCTCATTTAAAATGGACTGTGGCAAAGTGGAAAACTGTTCTGTGGTCAGACGAATCAAAATTTGAAGTTCTTTATGGAAATCAGGGACGCTGTGTCATTCGGACTAAAGAGGAGAAGGATGACCCAAGTTGTTATCAGCGCTCAGTTCAGAAGCCTGCATCTCTGATGGTATGGGGTTGCATTAGTGTGTGTGGCATGGGCAGCTTACACATCTGGAAAGACACCATCAATGCTGAAAGGTATATCCATGTTCTAGAGCAACATATGCTCCCATCCAGACGACATCTCTTTCAGGGAAGACCTTGCATTTTCCAACATGACAATGCCAAACCACATACTGCATCAATTACAGCATCATGGCTGTGTAGAAGAAGGGTCCGGGTACTGAACTGGCCAGCCTGCAGTCCAGATCTTTCACCCATAGAAAACATTTGGCGCATCATAAAACGGAAGATACAACAAAAAAGACCTAAGACAGTTGAGCAACTAGAATCCTACATTAGACAAGAATGGGTTAACATTCCTATCCCTAAACTTGAGCAACTTGTCTCCTCAGTCCCCAGACGTTTACAGACTGTTGTAAAGAGAAAAGGGGATGTCTCACAGTGGTAAACATGGCCTTGTCCCAACTTTTTTGAGATGTGTTGTTGTCATGAAATTTAAAATCACCTAATTTTTCTCTTTAAATGATACATTTTCTCAGTTTAAACATTTGATATGTCATCTATGTTCTATTCTGAATAAAATATGGAATTTTGAAACTTCCACATCATTGCATTCCGTTTTTATTTACAATTTGTACTTTGTCCCAACTTTTTTGGAATTGGGGTTGTACTCAAACCTCTAAGTTATTATAATTTTCAGACAAGAGCAGCGGCTACAATTATCAACAGTCCATAATTATCGACATCTTTTCAGATTTACCAATAAAAAAACAATTTTGCAAAGTTGAGTTTTAGTTGCAACAGTTATTACTGGTTAATTAATCAACTAGAAGACCCTCGTCGCCCTTTGAGCTTGTCGTCTGATGACACAGCTCGTTACCTGAGATGGAATTTTTTTTAAACACAGTCAGCAATTTAAGGAAATCCCAGACTTTATCATCGCAGGTAAGCATGGTGGAAAGATCATGGACATGTGTTTACTGATCAAATTCACCGATATTTCATGATCTCCTTGTCAAAACCTACTTTGTTTCTTACTCTTTCATTTGACAGCCGCTATTTTGTATCTAAATGCACATTTGAGAAGTCACTTGAGGTGTTGATAATAGTGATCACTTTCACCGATGTCCACCATTATCGACACCCTGTGGAATTAAGTGACATTTACAACTGTTATGGATCGATCTTTGTGCAACATCGTTGAAGTAGATGAAGTACTTAAAAAAAAAAAAAGTGCTGTGATTTATAATAATTTTTTTCTGATTCATAACAGAATGGAATGTTTATAGAGTATTTGGAATCCTATTGCAATAAATAGAATTAGACCAGAATCAAATTCCTAGCATTCTATTCCATTCAGAATTTTTTTTTTTTTTGCAGTTTGTTGTAAATATCTACCACATATTACAATATCAGTAGAGATTTTATATTTTTACATGTAAATTTAAAATCTCAATTTAAAAACTCAACCTTTGACCTGGATTTTCATGCGGTTGCAATGTCAATTGCCTGTTGACATTTATTGGTGAACTACAAATTAATACGAACAACAACAAATGATTAATAAAATGTGATCAACAAAAATACTGAGAAAGTGGATAGAAAGTGGAACAAAGATTTACTGACGCAGGTTAAACATTATCAGTTCATTTGTTTACAAACATTAGAAACTTCCTCATTTATGTAAACACCAACATTGATATATTTATATAAAAGATATTTTGTACTAAATATAAGTCTATGTAAAACAAATTTTGAATAAAAAACTATGTTTTGTTCACTCAATACCACATACCGATGATTTTTTAATAAATAATCATCTGGGTGTTTATAATTGTGGAACGGTGTCGATAACCGTGGACAAAGGTGTCGATAATTGTGGAACGGTGTCGATAACTGTGAACAAAGGTGTCAATACTTGTGGAACAGTGTCATGTGATCTGATATGCTAAGTAATTGGGAATCAACTCTTTTTTTTTTTCCAGTGGAAGTTTGAGTAACTATTCATGCACAGTTTACATATTGAAAGTCTTTTCTACTTTTGCAATGGCCAAAAGATTGTTAAGGTGTTGATAACTGTAGCTGCTGCTCTATTTCTTAAAGTTTCAATTGTCAATACAAATTGCTCCAAGTTTTAATATTTTCATCCACATTATTATGTTTTATTCTATTCTGTTTTTGTTTTTTTGTAGATGTATGTTGTGTGTGTTGTATGTTTTGGGTACTGTTCTATTTTATGTAGTCTTGTGTGGGTGTTTTTTTTTTGTCTGTTCTATTCCTATGTGGTTTTGGTCTATTTTTATGTGGTCTTGCACTTTAAGGTTAGCTTTTTATTTTGTTGTAAATAAATTATAAATTCTGATTCTGACTATATATTTGCCATTAATTTATATTTATATTACACACAGCTTTCATGTAAATAAGTGGCAGCTTTTGAAACCCTGTGCCTAATAAAGTTTTTTATTATTATTATTCTCATCTCATCTCATTATCTCTAGCTGCTTTATCCTGTTCTACAGGGTCGCAGGCAAGCTGGAGCCTATCCCAGCTGACTACGGGCGAAAGGTGGGGTACACCCTGGACAAGTCGCCAGGTCATCACAGGGCTGATTATTAGGGCCCGAGCCCTATAGGGCGAAGGCCCTATTGTTCTTGTAAGAGTTCACTATTATTATTCTTCCGTCTTCTTCTTCTTCTTCTTCTTCTTCTTCTTCCGTCTTCTTCTTCTTCTTTATTTTTCTCCGCTGTTGGGCCATTTTCGGGGCGCTTGCCATGGGCGAAAACGCACGAAATTTGGCACCAGTTCCGAGAATTGCCACCGCTACTCAGAACCAGAAGCCCAAACTTGGCCGGGGCTCCGGGCCTCTATAGCGCCCCCTAAGTCGTTGTGATTTTGGCCTCCCGCATTAAGGTGCCTGCGTGCCATGTAGTTTGTAGTAGTGGCATGCCATTTGGTACGCATATGTATCTCACTAAGCCGGACAAAAATGTAATGCCAATGCATTAGCCACGCCCAACAGGAAGTGAGGTAATTTCACTTTTGTGCGAAATGCATGGCCACGAAGACGGCGCAACTCCTCCTATACCGTTCATAGGAATGTCAACAAAATTGATACACATCATCTACAGACATGGCTGACAAAAGTTACTAAATACGTTTCACGTAGGACTAACCGTTCAGAAGTTATACGTCAATCAATTTTCGATGCAAAATTTTACATGCTTAAAAATTCATAACAAATCTTCTGATTGCTCAACACTGCTCATACTTCACACGCAAATCACTCATTGGGCTTCGGACATGTTACCCAATTTCTGTGATATTTCGCCACTGGGGGCGCTATTTTTGGGCAAAATTTCCAATCTTTCCTCAAATTTGGTCAAACTTCACGGCCACCCTCTTACTACCTCCCATGTCATGTATACCACATTTTGGAAATTTTCGTCCATGGGGGGCGCTGTTTTTGGCCGACGCAATTGCTCCAAAACTGGTTTTTGGTAAATTATTCCATAATGCTTTTCCTTCACACCACTACCTTGTGATAGTACGTTGCTGTTGTACACACTTATTTTTCCAACTCATAATCGCTCATGTACAGCATAGCGCCACCTACTGACATGGGAAAAACCAAAAAATTTATTCTTCAAAAATCTATATCTCATCTTCTATTTACTCAATTGTCATCAAACTTCATACGCAAACTCTTCATAGCTCACCTGACATCTACACCAAATTTTGTGCACTTTCGCCCCTGGGGGTGCTGGTTATGGCAAAAATGATATTGCAGCTTCTGATCTGTCAAACTTGCCAAGCAAACTCTTTACAAGACCCTTATTGGGGCGCTTGCCATGGTCAACAACGCACGAAATTTGGCTCCTTTTTCTTAGACTGCCACCGCTACTGAGAACCAGAAGCCCAGATCCAGGCGGGCCTCAGGGCCTCTATAGCGCCCCCTAACTCGTTGTGATTTTGGCCTCCCGCAATAAGGTGCCTGGTTGCCATGTAGTTTGTAGTAGTGGCATGCCATTTGGTACGCATATGTATCTCACTAAGCCGGACAACAATGTAATGCCAATGCATTAGCCACGCCCAGCAGGAAGTGAGGTAATTTCACTTTTGTGCGAAATGCATGGCCACGAACACGGCGCAACTCCTCCTAGACCGTTCATAGGAATGTCACCAAAATTGATACACATGATCTACACACATGGCTGACAAAAGTTTCTAAATACGTTTCACGTAGCGTAAACCGTTCAGAAGTTATACGTCAATCAATTTTCACTGCAAAATTTTACATGCTTAAAAATTCATAACAAATCTTCTAATTGCTCAAAACTGCTCATACTTCACAAGCAAATCACTCATTGGGCTTCTGACATGTTACCCAATTTCTGTGATATTTCGCCACTGGGGGCGCTATTTTTGGGCAAAAAATCCAATCTTTCCTCAAATTTGGTCAAACTTCACGGCCACCCTCTTACTACCTCCCATGTCATGTATACCACATTTTGGGAATTTTCGTCCATGGGGGGCGCTGTTTTTGGCCGACGCATTTGCTCCAACACGGGTTTTTGGTAAATAATTCCATAATGCTTTTCCTTCACACCACTACCTTGTGGTTATGTCTCTTGCCGAAGAAGCTGTGGAAGGTATTTCGCGGGGACGCATGCCCCCGCCCCCCTTGGCCGCTGGCGCGAGGGCCCGTCGAGGCCGCTTGCGGCTTTAATTATTATTATTATTGGGCAGCACGGTGGTGTAGTGGTTAGCACTGTCGCCTCACAGCAAGAAGGTCCTGGGTTCAAGCCCAGCGGCTGACGAGGGCCTTTCTGTGTGGAGTTTGCATGTTCTCCCAGTGTCTGCGTGGGTTTCCTCGGGTGCTCCGGTTTCCCCCACAGTCCAAAGACATGCAGGTTAGGTTAACTGGTGACTCTAAATTGACCGTAGGTGTGAATGTGAGTGTGAATGGTTGTCTGTGTCTATGTGTCAGCTCTGTGATGACCTGGTGACTTGTCCAGGGTGTACCCCGCCTCTCCCCCATAGTCAGCCGGGATAGGCTCCAGCTTGCCTGCAACCCTGTAGAACAGGATAAAGCGGCTAGAGATAATGAGATGAGACATTATTATGTTTTATTCTATTCTGTTTTTGTTTTTTTGTAGATGTATGTTGTGTGTGTTGTATGTTTGGGGTACTGTTCTAGTTTATGTAGTCTTGTGTGGGTGGTTTTTTTTTTTTTGTCTGTTCTATTCCTATGTGGTTTTGTTCTATTTTTATGTGGTCTTGCACTTTAAGGTTAGCTTTTTATTTCGTTGTACTTGGTAAATAAATTATAAATTCTGATTCTGACTATATATTTGCCATTAATTTATATTTACATTATGCACAGCTTTCATGTAAATAAGTGGCAGCTTTTGAAACCCTGTGCCTAATAAAGTTTTTTACCTCATCTCATTATCTCTAGCCGCTTTATCCTGTTCTACAGGGTCGCAGGCAAGCTGGAGCCTATCCCAGCTGACTACGGGCGAAAGGCGGGGTACACCCTGGACAAGTCGCCAGGTCATCACAGGGCTGACACATAGACACAGACAACCATTCACACTCACATTCACACCTACGGTCAATTTAGAGTCGTCAGTTAACCTAACCTGCATGTCTTTGGACTGTGGGGGAAACCGGAGCACCCGGAGGAAACCCACGCGGACACGGGGAGAACATGCAAACTCCATACAGAAAGGCCCTCCAGCCACGGGGCTCGAACCCGGAACCTTCTTGCTGTGAGGTGACAGTGCTAACCACTACATCACCGTGCCGCCCAAAGTTTATTATCATTATTATTGGGCAGCACGGTGGTGTAGTGGTTAGCACTGTCGCCTCACAGCAAGAAGGTCCTGGGTTCGAGACCAGTGGCTGACGAGGGCCTTAATGTGCAGAGTTTGCATGTTCTCCCAGTGTCTGCGTTGGTTTCCTCAGGTGCTCCGGTTTCCCCCACAGTCCACAGACATGCAGGTTAGGCTAATTGGTGGCTCTAAATTGACCGTAGGTGTGAATGTGAGTGTGAATGGTTGTCTGTGTCTACAGTATGTGTCAGCCCTGTGATGACCTGGCGACTTGTCCAGGGTGTACCCTGCCTTTCGCCCGTAGTCAGCTGGGATAGGCTCCAGCTTGCCTGCGACCCCTGAGATGAGATTATTATTATTATTATTATTATTATATAATCGGTTCCAACAGGTAGGACCTCTGAATATAATAGAAAATTTAGAAAAACTTGTACTAGGAAAGGTGGGGTGGAGATGCTTGGCTGACCTTGTATTGTAATTATGAATTTGAAAGTTGAAGTGAAATGATATTGTGGATAGACTGAAAAACAAAACAACAGATTTGTAAAAAAAAAATGGTTTAAATAAAAAAAATGGAGGAAATATATATTGGTTAGCCCCAGTTGCTTAATAAAGACGTAACTTTTCTTATTGTTAGGACATTTAAATCATTATAACCAACAACAACAAACCTGAACATGGCGTGTGTTTGACGTCAGTGACTCTCCATTCATGATACGCTGACAGCAGCGGAGGTCAAAGGTCGCCAGTAGCTATGATTCTCCACAGACCAGTCAAACATGGAGGCTATCTTCCACGAAAAAGTGAGTTCTGTTCATTGTTTTATTTGCTGTATGAAACCAACGTCCACAAATTTCACCTGACTGCGCGGTGTAGTTGTAAAGAACCGAGTGTTATAAAAAATAAAAGAATAAAAAATATGCGTCTCGGAGGTTTGTGTTTGCAGCTCGCTAGGTTTATAACTTGCTAGTTAGCTTAGCTTGCTAACGGCTACATTGCAAACACAACAGTCTCGTAAGAGTGACGTTACTTCTGTTAATTGTTTACATACACGTCTTTATACTCTGCTTTTATTTTATTTTTTTTTAACTGCGACGTAGACGAGATTCAATAGTTCTTGTATGCTAAGTGGTTAGATATATTAGCTCCAGGAACTAGCTTTTACAGATAATGCTAGGCAAGCTAGTTCAGAAGAGAAGCATTTTACAGTAATTTTCCCCCCGTTGTGAAGATCTTAGTTGATAATTAACATTTCTGGGTTGTTGTTGTTTTCTTCTGTCAGTTGTCTTAAAGGTTATCTGTGTAGTTTTACTTTATCCAGTGTTAATAAAGTGTTGTATGAAAGTGTCCTTCTCTTACAGCAAGAAGGCTCTCTGTGTGCTCAGCACTGCTTGAACAACCTGCTGCAGGGAGAATACTTCACTCCTGTTGATCTGTCATCCATCGCACAACAGCTGGATGAAGAGGAGAGGATGAGGATGGCTGAAGGTGGTTTGCTGAGTGAAGAGTACAGGACTTTTCTACAGGTATTAAAAGTTGATCTGTCTGTGGGTGTCCTTTAGTGCTGTTGGATTGTAAAGTAACTTAATTTGTCTTGTGTTCATTGAAGCAACCTTCTGGAAACATGGACGACAGTGGCTTCTTTTCAATTCAAGTGAGAAATTTTCTGGTATATCATTATCGCTTCATGTCAAGTCACTAATACATAAAAAGTGTGTGTGTGTCCATGTTTGTTTGAATATGTGTGTCTGTCCATATACAATGCTGTGAGAGAACCTGAGGCACCCTATTTTCTTTTAATACAAACTTGTTGCATATTTTGCTTTTATGATTTCTATATTAGGCGGCATGGTGGTGTCGTGGTTAGCGCTGTCGCCTCACAGCAAGAAGGTCCTGGGTTTGAGCCCAGCGGCTGGCGAGGGCCTTTCTGTGTGGAGTTTGCATGTTCTCCCCGTGTCTGCGTGGGTTTCCTTCGGGTGCGCCGGTTTCCCCCACAGTCCAAAGACATGCAGGTTAGGCTAATTGGTGGCTCTAAATTGACCGTGAGTGTGAATGGTTGTTTGTGTGTGTGTTAGCCCTGCGATAACCTGGAGACTTGTCCAGGGTGTACCCCGCCTCTCGCTCATAGTCAGCTGGGATAGGCTCCAGCTTGCCTGCGACCCTGTAGAACAGGATAAAGCGACTAGAGATAATGGATGGATGGATTTCTATATTATTGAGTGAGTGCCACAGTGGTGTAGTAGTTAGTACTGTTGCCTCACAGCAAGAAGGCTCTGGGTTTGAGCCCAGTGGCCAGCAGGGGCCTTTCTTTGTGGAGTTTGCATGTTCTCGTATGTGTGTGGGTTTCCTCGGGGTGCTCCGGTTTTCCCTACAGTTCAAAGACATGCAGTTATGTTAACTGGCTACTCTAAGTTGTCCATAGGCGTTGTATCCTTAACTCAGGTGCAATATATGTATATAGGAATTATTGTATATAAAATCACTTCATTTTGCTTTTACGTAAGTTATTGAACTTTTATTTAAATTTATTTTTTATTCTTTTTTCAGATGATTTTATCTTCTATTTTTAGACATGTTTACTTCTGCTTTGATTCAGGAGCTTGGTAGCAAATTTGAATTTCCCTCCGGGGATTAATAAAGTATTCTGATTCTGATTCTGTGAGTGAATGGTTGAGAGGAGAAAACCTCTATAATAATCCAGTAGAAGGCAATGGGAAACCACTACTGTAATTCTTCCCTAAAAACTTTGATGGCTGAAGCCGTCAGAGCGGACCTACCATCAGGCAGAACACTAAAGACGAAAATATTATTGACTCAGTTAGTTTTCCAGCACAAAATTAAATGATACAGGACAAAAAAATGTTTATATGTCAGTAGAAAAAGCAGCATATTATCTAATCACTTTTCAGACAAAAACATTATGAGGGCTACTGGGTTTTGCTGCAAAATTAAGAAGCAAGCGTGACAGTCAAAGTGTCCAAAAGAACAGTGGCTGGTTCTGCTCAGTAAAACCGTCAGCTCATTTCTTTATAAAACTGCACAAATTATCCCTCAGACTTTTTTTTTTTTAAAGCAAAGTTTCATCACACCAAATATTGACTTTTCATTTATTACCGTTTACTGTTCTTTATAGTTTTTTTTTTAAACGTTTAATTTCATTATTTTTGAACACATCATTTTTCTACGGCATCTCTTTGCATGGGCGGCACGGTGGTGTAGTGGTTAGCGCTGTCGCCTCACAGCAAGAAGGTCCTGGGTTCGAGCCCCGTGGCCGGCGAGGGCCTTTCTGTGCGGAGTTTGCATGTTCTCCCCGTGTCCGCGTGGGTTTCCTCCGGGTGCTCCGGTTTCCCCCACAGTCCAAAGACATGCAGGTTAGGTTAACTGGTGACTCTAAATTGACCGTAGGTGTGAGTGTGAATGGTTGTCTGTGTCTATGTGTCAGCCCTGTGATGACCTGGCGACTTGTCCAGGGTGTACCCCGCCTTTCGCCCGTAGTCAGCTGGGATAGGCTCCAGCTTGCCTGCTTCCCTGTAGAAGGATAAAGCGGCTAGAGATAATGAGATGAGATCTCTTTGCATGTGCCTAAGACCTCTACACAGTACTGTATGTGTGCATATCTATCTCTATGTATGTATACTGTCATTTTTTTCAGGAGCACCTGGACTCTCATGCATGCAGTTATACCATCAACAAATCATGTGGCTGCAGTACAATCCATAAAATCATGCCTAGCCACTCAGCCAAGAAAAAGACACTGGACAGGTGAAGGCTGGAAAAAGATCAGATGATGCTTTTCCAGCCTTTGTCTGTTTGGTTTAGGCAAACCTGAATCCACCGCAGCCTCAGATTGCTCGTATCGGACAGGAGTGGAACCCACTGTGGTCTTCTGCTGTTATAACAAAGTTTTGTCATGCTGTGCATTCTGAGATACTTTTCAGCTCACCACGGTTGTAAAGAGTGATTCGTGCATGATTTTATGCACTGCTGCCACACTTTGCCTGATTGGATGATTGCATGAATGAATGAAGTCTGTATATATGTCTTGTGCTATGATGAATGTGTGCTCTAGTGTGAGATATGATTCATATTCTGAAATCCAATACTTATAAACACCATAGATGGATTGTTAAATATGTGAGATTATTTTTGAATATCCCAAAAATATTTTAAAATTTCAAGTGATGTGGTTTTTGCCCGATAAGAAGGCTTAATACTGCCCTCACTTGGATCCAAGTGGGATCATGATATCTCAGTTGAAACTGATGACAAGTGAAACTGACTCGAGATGAAAATCTTTTGATAATGACAAGAAACCACAAACTTTCTGATGTTGAAATTATGTGACTGCTTAGTCTGTTTACTATCGGAATGGACTGCAGGAAACTGACTGCTTTGGTATTCTGTCACCATGGCAGGTGATAAGTAACGCTCTAAGTGTTTGGGGTTTGGAGTTGATCCTCTTCAACAGCCGCGAGTACCAGCGACTAATGATAGACCCAATGTAAGTTTTCCTGCGCCCTTCCGTGACTCATTTCTTCTACTAATATTCTTCCTGTGATTAATATAATTCATATTAACTAGACTGTCGTCTGTGGTTTCAGAAATGAAAAAGCCTTTATATGTAACTACAAAGAGCATTGGTTTACAGTACGAAAACTGGGACATCAGGTATGATGTCTGAACAATAATACATTTTATCAAGACAAATCACAAAGACAAATTTTCCAATCAAATTCTAAAAATAGAGGAAAAACGTTCATTGGTTTTAAGTGCAGTACCCGAAGGTGTCACTGATGTGACTTCCAAAATTTGGGTGAATATACAGTACCAGTCCAAAGTTTGGACATGCCTTCTAATTCAGTGTTTTTTATCCCCCGCTGGCCGAAAGGCCCGAAGGGGGATTATGTCGTGGCGATGTCTGTCCGTCCATCCGTCCCGGGAAGGGCATTCGCCTTCTGAAATCAACTCCTCTCACGATTTTTGGAGGAATTTCACGAAACTTGACAGGATCCTTTATTATATGTCGATAATAGGCATATTGCAATTTCGTTCAATTCAGTCACACCTTACCAGAGTTATGGCAGAGTTGCCAGCAGGGGATATTGTGCTCTCAGAGCACACTTGTTCATTATTTTTATAAATTAAAAGGCACTTTATGTCTTAAAATAATTATGGATGTCATTTCTCTTTACTTAGTTGAGTGGATCTTGATGGAATATGAATTACTACAGTTGTGGAATAGGGCTATTTACTGTATCTTTATTATTTACTATTTACTGTTTTGATCTCAAACTCATTAAGAAGGCAAGCAATTGCATTAATTAACTTTTGACGAGGCACCTGTTAATTGAAAAGCATTCCAGGTGACTACCTCATGAAGCTGGTTAAGATAATGCCAATAGTGTATGAAGCATCAAGGTAAACACTGGCTACACTTCTTTTTTTTTTTGTACACACTTTTTCTTTGTTTCCCACATAATTCCATACATGGTCCATGTGTTTATTTCATAGTTTTAATGTCTTCAGTGTTGTTCTACAATGTAGAAAATGGTCAAAATACAGAAAAACCTATGAATAAGTAGGGGTCTTCAGACTTTTGACTGGTACTGTAAAACAAAATCTTATTCTTTATCCAACCTGTTTTTGCAAAGCAGTGATCTTTTTTACTGTATTGTCTGTTTTTTACGCTTTTTGCAGTGGTTTAATTTGAACTCGTTGTTAACGGGACCAGAGCTGATATCAGATACTTACCTTGCACTTTTCCTAGCACAATTACAGCAAGAAGGTAAACATACTTTATATTTCCTCTGTTGAAAGGTGTTCAATGACTGTGGTTAAAGAAAATACTCTGTACGTGTGTATTATCGTTTCCTTTCTTTAGGCTATTCCATTTTTGTGATTCGAGGGAATTTGCCTGAATGTGAAGCAGACCAACTTTTGCAGATAATGAGGGTGGAACAACAGCATCGACCAAAACTCATAGGAGAGGATGAGGCGCAGACAAGCGGGCAGAGGTGGGAAGTCACAAGCCTGGCATTGTCCACACTGAGTTCTTGACAGAAACCCACCTAGTACAGATGATTTACTTTCAGTGAATAGCAGCAGGCTGCAATATCAACGATTGATTTACATCTCTTTGTAACCTATATTGGTTTAGAAAAGGAAATGTTCCATTTATAGTATCATTTGTCTGAGTGTTGATTTTGAAACTGTGGTGTTGATGTGGTTAGGTACAGCGGTGCTTGAAAGTTTGTGAGCCCTTTATAATTTTCTATATTTCTGCATAAATATGAGCTAAAACATCAGATTTTCACACAAGTCCTAAAAGTAGATAAAGAGAACCCAGTTAAACAAATGAGACAAAAATATTATACTTGGATGGAACTGTGCATGACGTCCATAAGGAGCGTTCAGGAAGACCAGCAAAGGAAAATCAGTTGCTGGAAACCCTCAACCGATCCGCACAGAAATCTGTACGACAAATGGCTTGTGAGACAGGAATCCCAAAATCAAGCGCTCATCGCATTTTGAAGCGAGTTCATTGGAAATGTTACATTCCAACATTAATCCACGCTATTGAGGTATTTCACTCACGTGACCAAGTCATGTGATGCTGCCATTTTGGACGTCACGGCTCGAATCAGTTTGAATGCGAGGAAGGCGAAAAACATAAAAGAAAAAGGAGCGAGATGCAGAAAGCACCTTCACTATCCAGCGACGTAGGGCATTTACAGGGCGAGCAGAGGGAGAGGTATTTGCAAAAATTGAGGTTAGCAGGCTTAGAGAACGACGTTTACCTGCTTCCACCAGGATTGTTCACTGACAGCTAAGATTTGTTCACATTTTCATTTACTTTCGGTCCTCAGGATAAACAAAATGTTATTAAATGTCATTGAAATAACTTCTTAGTCTGTTGAGACATGGCCCGTTATAAGTTTTTCCTTTACTGTATTTACTAGTTTACTGAGCGCGCTCCGGGGCTGGCTGGCCGGCTAGCGAGCGCTCCGGGGCTGGCTGGCCGGCTAGCGAGCGCTCCGGGGCTGGCTGGCCGGCTAGCGAGCGCTCCGGGGCTGGCTGGCCGGCTAGTGAGCGCTCCGGGGCTGGCTGGCTCAGTAAACTAGTAAATCCAGTAAAGGAAAAACTTGAGACTGAAAGGTTTTAACAGTCATCCAAATGACTGAACGTAAACATTGCTACAGTAACATACTAGCTACTGTTGTTGACATTAGCTAGCTTGCCATCCAAAATGGCGGACACCGGGGCATCACGTGACCCTGTGACGTCAGGTGAAATACCTCAATAAAAGAAGACGATCCTGAGTGAGTACATTTTCTTGGGGACACCCTGTATTTTGATTTAACACAAAATTAACTCTTGACCATCCCTTCTGCTGACATCAACAGATGTTTTGAAATGGTTCTTAGTTTCAGAATGTTGTCACTATTTTGAAAATCATTTAATCCCCATTATATAGCTTTGCTATGTGTAAATGTATATACATCTTATAAAATCACTGTGTAAGGCTTCAGTCTAGTGAGTACAGGTTTAGCAAATGCATTAATGAAGGCTGAAAAACATCATTATGTTTATATGTAAGGATGAGTGGATCCAGTTAGATATACAGTATATGCCTGGCTTAATGGCTCAAAGACAGCTTTATGAGCCAGAAGTACCATGTAATGAATATGTAATGGATGAAAAGATATTTAGCTCCTACTTGTTACTGAGGAGCGGTTGCTTGTTTCTGGGATTGTGGCTTCGAGTGCTTGGGCTGAGGCTGACTCTCGGGGCTTTTCCAGTTTGGACAGAACCTTGTTATCTGCAAGGCAATTCAGGAGGTTGATAGGAAAGATTTATTGCTCACTAATATGCTGAGCTCATATTATATTACTGACTGTATTACAATTAAATAATATTGGCTGGCATTGAGTGGTATATCGGATACAGTGGTGCTTGAAAGTCTGTGAACCCTTTATAATTTTCTATATTTCTGCATAAATATGACCTAAAACAACAGATTTTCACACAAGTCCTAAAAGTAGATAAAGAGAATGCAGTTAAATAAATGAGACAAAAATATTATCCTTGGTCATTTATTTACTGAGGAAAATGATCCAATCTTACATATCTGTGAGTGGCAAAAGTATGTGAACCTCTAGGATTAGCAGTTAATTTGAAGGTGAAATTAGAGTCAGGTGTTTTCATTCAATGGGATGACAATCGGGTGTGAGTGGGCACCCTGTTTTATTTAAAGAACGGGGATCTATCAAAGTCTGATCTTCACAACACATGTTTGTGGAAGTGTATCATGGCACGAACAAAGGAGATTTCTGAGGACTTCAGAAGAAGCGTTGTTGATGCTCATCAGGCTGGAAAAGGTTACAAAACCATCTCTAAAGAGTTTGGACTCCACCAATCCACAGTCAGACAGATTGTGTACAAATGGAGGAAATTCAAGACCATTGTTACCTTCCCCAGGAGTGGTCGACCAACAAAGATCACTCCAAGAGCAAGGCGTGTAATAGTCGGCGAGGTCACAAAGGACCCCAGGGTAACTTCTAAGCAACTGAAGGCCTCTCTCACATTGGCTAATGTTAATTTTCATAAGAACACCATCAGTAGAACACTGAACAACAATGGTGTGCATGGCAGGGTTGCAAGGAGAAAGCCACTGCTCTCCAAAAAGAACATTGCTGCTCGTCTGCAGCTTGCTAAAGATCACGTGGACAAGCCAGAAGGCTATTGGAAAAATGCTTTGTGGACAGATGAGATCAAAATAGAACTTTTTGGTTTAAGTGAGAAGCGTTATGTTTGGAGAAAGGAAAACACTGCATTCCAGTATAAGAACCTTATCCCATCTGTGAAACATGGTGGTGGTAGTATCATGGTTTGGGCCTGTTTTGCTGCATCTGGGCCAGGACGGCTTGCCATCATTGATGGAACAATGAATTCTGAATTATACCAGCGAATTCTAAAGGAAAATGTCAGGACATCTGTCCATGAACTGAATCTCAAGAGAAGGTGGGTCATGCAGCAAGACAACGACCCTAAGCACACAAGTCGTTCTATCAAAGAATGGTTAAAGAAGAATAAAGTTAATGTTTTGGAACGGCCAAAGTCAAAGTCCTGACTTTAATCCAATCGAAATGTTGTGGAAGGACCTGAAGCGAGCAGTTCATGTGAGGAAACCCACCAACATCCCAGAGTTGAAGCTGTTCTGTACGGAGGAATGGGCTAAAATTCCTCCAAGCCGGTGTGCCGGACTGATCAACAGTTACCGGAAATGTTTAGTTGCAGTTATTGCTGCACAAGGGGGTCACACCAGATACTGAAAGCAAAGGTTCACATACTTTTGCCACTCGCAGATATGTAATATTGGATCATTTTCCTCAATAAATAAATGACCAAGTATAATATTTTTGTCTCATTTGTTTAACTTGGTTCTCTTTATCTACTTTTAGGACTTGTGTGAAAATCTGATGTTGTTTTAGGTCATATTTATGCAGAAATATAGAAAATTCTAAAGGGTTCGCAAACTTTCAAGCACCACTGTAAGGTAGGGTTTTGCACTGCACATGCTTTGATCACTGAATGGAAACCTGAGATTGTTGATGTACTTTAGTTTAAGTGAGCAATTTCTAATTCTTCAGGCCCACTGTTCAGCATGCAGTGGAGACACAACATGGTATGGAACAGCGTGTCGTAGATGAGGATGATGAAGAGCTGAGAAAAGCATTGGCTCTTAGCAGACAGGACATAGAAGTGGAGGATGAGGAGGCTGATCTGCGCAGAGCCATACAGCTCAGTATGCAGGGTAAGGGAGCACTTGTAACTTTTGTACTATTCAATATTTAAAATAGCACATGCGTACTCGGGGCGGCACGGTGGTGTAGTGGTTAGCGCTGTCGCCTCACAGCAAGAAGGTCCGGGTTCGAGCCCCGTGGCCGGCGAGGGCCTTTCTGTGCGGAGTTTGCATGTTCTCCCCGTGTCCGCGTGGGTTTCCTCCGGGTGCTCCGGTTTCCCCCACAGTCCAAAGACATGCAGGTTAGGTTAACTGGTGACTCTAAATTGACCGTAGGTGTGAATGTGAGTGTGAATGGTTGTCTGTGTCTATGTGTCAGCCCTGTGATGACCTGGCGACTTGTCCAGGGTGTACCCCACCTTTCGCCCGTAGTCAGCTGGGATAGGCTCCAGCTTGCCTGCGACCCTGTAGAACAGGATAAAGCGGCTACAGATAATGAGATGAGAATGAGACATGCGTACTCCTTTCTGTATCCACACAGTACATACACATACTTTTGCCTTTTTAATCAATTATATTTTTGTCTTTGTAGTGTTGATAACATGTTTAGACTTCTAAAAATAAGTCCTTCACAGATATTTTTGTAATATTCCTGAGCTTTTAACAACACTCAGCATAGTGACATTCACTGTGTCTCAATTTCAAGGCTTTGTTGAGTCATATCTGTTTGTTTTGGCTTTAATAATGATCAAAATGTGGACTTTTGTCGATGATCATTAAACTTCAGCAGCAGTGGATGTGGCCTCTCTGAGGCAGACACACAAGTCAAAAACACTTTTGAAACTTTACCAGAGTTTGGATGAGCGTACTGGATGCATGGATGTAATCACCAAGGTTTGGGGTGTAACTGTCTGAGGGAAGAGCTGTGTCAAATTCTGTGCAGAGCATTTGAATCTACAGTGTTGTTAGTGAAGGCTTGTACCAGTTTACATTATCACATTAAAAACCAACAATTCAAGAGCTTTTCGATATCTTGAGCAATGAGCGACCATTTTGTCAAGTCGTCAGTGCATGATTCTCAGCCTCTGATATTCCCCCCGTAATGTGCAAAGTGTTTAATATCTTCGACTTGGCTAACAGTAAGCTTTTTTTAAATTTGAAGGTTGATTTGGTGATCTGCATATCAGTGTGTACATACAGTACGTCTGTCCCAGCAGGAAATTTGAACACTGTAACACAATGACATGGATTAAAGTTTTCCGTCGGGTGACGGATTTCCGTCAACTGAACTCTCCCAAGGCCAAATGTGAGGTCGGCGCTGATCCGAGGAGAATTAAAATGACGGGTGGTTGGGTAGAGATTGGGTTATAACACTGATGTGTTGCAACACCATCAACTATCAGCAGGGTTTATTTCACTTTTTTGTTTTTCAGCCATGCTTTGTGTCGTTCATTTCCTATGTTTGATCATGTTTAAACGTTCGCTGTCTACGGTGCGGCATTAAAAAAACATGCGCTGTCAAAATTGGCAAAATACACTGTGTTCCAAATTATTATGCAACAAATGTTTAAGAGTGGTAAGGTAAGAGATTTTTTGTTTGTCAGTTAAACTCATGAATGGTAATGCGTATCAGGGCTCTGTATATCACTGAAACCAATTGAAGACACCTGTGCTAATTAGTTTGGCAGGTGAGTCCAATTAAAGAGGAAACTACTAAAGAAGGTTGTCCCACATTATTAAGCAGGCTACCATTTTCAACCAAAATGGGCAAGAAAAAGGACCTGTCGGCTGCTGAAAAGCAACAAATAGTTGAATGTTTGGGTCAAGGCATGGCAACAATCAAAATTGCCAAGAGACTTCATCGTGATCATCGCACTATCAAGAAGTATGTAGCTGATTCAGAGCACACATGTGTGCGTGCTGATAATGGAAAATCCAGGACTCTTTCCTACAGGCAAATATGTTGGATCAAAAGAGCAGCTGTAAAAATGCCCTGTCATAGCAGCAGACAAGTTTTTGAAGCTGCTGGTGCCTCCAACGTGCCCCGAACAAGAAGATGCAGGGTCCTCCAGGGGTTTGCAGCGGTGCGTAAGCCATCGTTTCGACCTCCCCTATCCATTGGACACAAGCAGAAACGGCTCCGGTGGGCCAGGCAATACATGAAGACTGACTTCAAAACTGTTCTGTTCACCGATGAATGTCGTGCAACCCTCGATGGTCCAGATGGATGGAGTGGTGGATGGTTGGTTGATGGCCACCCCATGCAAACAAGGCTACAGCACCAACAAGGAGGTGGTGGAGTGATGTTTTGGGCTGGAATCATGGGGAGAGAGATTGTCGGCCCTTTTAGGATCCCTGACGGTGTGAAGATGACATCCATAACGTATGTGGAGTTCCTCAAAGAACACTTCCTGCCATGATTCAAAAGGAAGAATCGTGCTTTTCGAAACAAGATCATTTTCATGCATGACAATGCACCATGTCATGCTGCAAAGAATACATCTGCATCTCTGGCTGCAATGGGCATCAAAGGAGGCAAACTTATGGTGTGGCCCCCATCCTCCCCTGACCTCAACCCTATTGAGAACCTTTGGAGCATCATCAAGAGAAGTGTTTATGATGGTGGGAGGCAGTTCACATCTCAACAACAGCTCTGGGAGGCTATTCTGTCCTCATGCAAGGCAGTTCCAGCAGATACTATCCAAAAACTGACAAATTCAATGGATGGAAGACTTGAGAAGGTCCTTTTCAACAAGGGGTCCTATGTTCAGATGTGACTTCACTTGTGATAATGTTTTGATTTAAATAGTGTTTGATTTCAGTTACATTTCAGTTAGTCATGACCTGCTAATGTTTCTAATTTCACACATGACCATTTTTTTGTTCTTTATGACAATAAAATATTTGGAAACTCAATTGTGCGTAATAATTTGGAACATGCATTTTGGGTGCATTTGTGTTTTTTTATTTCTTAAAAATTTACTGTTATCAGTGGGAGGTTCGTTCAAAAACATTTGAATTGTACTCTAATGGTTGATGACTGGAAAATCATGAAGACTGCCATTAATATAGATAATTTAGGAAAATCTGAGAAAATATAATTTGGAACACAGTGTACATTCCCATGTGCTTGGCGTGCTTGTGTCTGACCATTTCTGTTTTGTATTAAATTAAATCTTGCCAAAATGACTTGGTTCAAACCTGGACATATAGAAATAGAGCATGTTAAAATAAATAAATAAATAAATAAACAAACCCCGGAAAGCCCGCTCCTCTGCTTCAGCCAGACTTGAAGACCCAACGGTGCAATGCTTGCAGACTCATCTCATCTCATTATCTGTAGCCGCTTTATCCTTTTCTACAGGGTCGCAGGCAAGCTGGAGCCTATCCCAGCTGACTACGGACGAAAGGCGGGGTACACCCTGGACAAGTCACCAGGTCATCACAGGGCTGACACATAGACACAGACAACCATTCACACTCACATTCACACCTACGGTCAATTTAGAGTCACCAGTTAACCTAACCTGCATGTCTTTGGACTGTGGGGGGAAACCGGAGCACCCGGAGGAAACCCACGCGGACACGGGGAGAACATGCAAACTCCACACAGAAAGGCCCTCGCCGGCCCCGGGGCTCGAACCCAGGACCTTCTTGCTGTGAGGCGACAGCGCTAACCACTACACCACCGTGCCGCCTTGCTTGCAGACTGTCAGAAGTAATTAGACCTAAATTTATAGCTAACAAATCAGCAGACGCCCCAACAATTATTATTTTTGTTAGGCCAATGTGTAAGGTATGTTAGAACCGTGCCTTATAGCCTACGTTATATCGCAATTTAAAGGACGTTTGAGGAGTTGGAGGCTGCGAGCGCAATGATGTTCCGACATGCGCTAAACTTTATTCCCTGAAAATCATACACCAGCGTTCAATGCCCCAAACAGTCAAAATGTCTAGAAGACTACGGTTAAATAATAATCATAGCCTACTAAGTTAAATTACGTCAAAACATCTGTTTCTGGCCTATGAAATGATGGAGGAAAATGAGAACGAACGCAAAGTAGATAGCAGCCAACTTCACGGGATCTTTTAGGTAACTTAACACTCGTGTTGGCCACAATATTTCTCTTAATAAAATCTTGAATTGTTTTTGAAGTCGTATTCAACACAAAGTAAGGTCAAATTTTAATTTAAGCGAAGATCCAAACTTTTTTCTATATTGACGTCGAGCACAGAGGAGCATGTCATTCTGCTTTTGGTTTCGGCAGCATGGATGTGCTTTACATGAAAGAAGGCACTGATGTGTCTGCCATCGATAAAGGTGTAAAAAACAAGTGGAGGTGGGCTTGGCTGTACGAAATAGGTGAAAACGGAAAGCCATTTAGTTCATGGTGCAAAAAACTAAACATTCCAGGCGCTTGCATTTGTGTGGTTTGCCACAAAAAAATAATATACGGAAGCAATGGAAAGAGAGTGCAGTAAATTGAATATATTAGTCCATTAATTAATTGATAATAAAGTTATCAGTTCTAAGTTAACCATTCTCAAAATTTCATCGAAATCCACCCATAACCCCCCCCGGTAAATTTTCAGTCAAATAATTTTTTTTTTTTGCTTTAATCCATGCAATGAATTGATGCAAGGTGTACAGCAACACTTCCTTAAAAGTAATTTGAGGCAAGGCAAGTTTATTTATATAGCACATTTCATACACAGTGGCAGTTCAATGTGCTTTACAGAAGTAAAAGCAAAACAGTAGAAATAGAAAATAAAATTACATAAAATAAATGGGGAAGAAAATTAATAGTAGAAATAAAATGAGATAAAAGTTCAATTTAAAAAAAAAAACCAGCAGAATAAAATAGAATAAAAGTTAAGTAAAATTTAAAACATGGAGAGACTGTAAAAGTAAAGAGTTTAAAACATGTAGAGATGGCAATATTAATAATTAATAATTGAGGGTTGTTTTTTGTTCATTTTAAACTATAAGGTGAATAAATATGGTTGACCTGTTTACAGTCTCAGTCATATAAAAGTAAGTTTTTAGCCACATTTGTCAATACACTCTAGCAAAGTCTAGTAGTCTAGCTCTGCATACGGACATGTTGGAAAATGTGCCTTGACCATCCATATGGAAGTAATATTAGAATTTTGTGCTTTTGCCATACTCACATGGACCTTTCCTCTGTCCTGCAGGAGCTTCCGGGAGCAGTAACCCTATAGTTCCCAAAGAGGAAAGTGCTGCAGTAGCTCCAGGTTCCACAGAAAGCACTACAGGTGGCCAGACAGAAAGCCTAACAGCAGAGGAGCTCCGCAGGAGAAGACAAGCCTATTTTGACAGGCAAGAAAATTCTGGAAATACCCGTGCAATAATCCTAATGCATAGGCACGTTGTGTGTTAGAATTTAGTGGTTTCCTGTGTTTTGCTCTACCATGTAGGCAGTCCCAGCAACAATCTCAATCCACCTCTCCACAACAGGGCACAAAAACAGCTGGTAAGGACTTTTGGCAAATTTTGATTATTTTTTTTTTTTATAGAGCCATAGAAATGGGGGGCAGGGGAGAAAAAACATGATTTTGATTAGATTTCATGATCAGTATTTCCAGTATGAGAGGCCATATACTTTGTAGCATGTACTGGCTGCTAAATTAAAAGACAAAAATGTGCAAATTTTTAGGTTAGACAGAGTAACAGAACCATCCAGTAACAAAGGTTCTCGTTGGTGGGGTTTTTTGGTAACTGCTCAAGATTGGTACCAGTAGGAACTAATGGTGCTGGAGTGATTATTCACATGTACCACGTCAGACAACATCTCATCTCATCTCATTATCTCTAGCCGCTTTATCCTTCTACAGGGTCGCAGGCAAGCTGGAGCCTATCCCAGCTGACTACGGGCGAAAGGCGGGGTACACCCTGGACAAGTCGCCAGGTCATCACAGGGCTGACACATAGACACAGACAACCATTCACACCTACGGTCAATTTAGAGTCACCAGTTAACCTAACCTGCATGTCTTTGGACTGTGGGGGAAACCGGAGCACCCGGAGGAAACCCACGCGGACACGGGGAGAACATGCAAACTCCACACAGAAAGGCCCTCGCCGGCCATGGGGCTCGAACCCAGGACCTTCTTGCTGTGAGGCGACAGCGCTAACCACTACACCACCGTGCCGCCCACATCAGACAACATGCAACACCAAATACGTAGGCAACCACTGAATTAAATACATCTGTGTTTGTGCTTTTTAAAAGCAGCATTGTGCTATTTTACTAATTATCCTGCACAAATATAGTAATTTCTCAAACTTCACACAATAATTGTTATTGCACAAACACAGACCAACGTATGATGTGTTGATTTTCAGAGGTCTTTAATAACATTTATAATCACAAACTTCAGCTTAGGGTTCTATACGATGTATACCGTTTTCAGGTCTGTTGCACATTGACTTCCAGTTTACCGACTGAATGTATTTACGAAACCTATAGCGTGGATTTACAAAGGTTTCATATCATTTTTCTCAGCAACTACAAATCACAACTGCTTAATATTTGGTATCGAGCTTCAGCTTGGGGTTCTATACCGTGTATACCGTTTTCAGGTCTGTCGCACATCGACTTCCTGTTTACCGGTTGAACGTTTTTGCGAAACATATAGGGTGGATTTTGATGCTATTTCAAAATGACAGTTTACCAGGATGCTATTTGAAACCCCTGGGGGGAGAGACACTGCTCTTTCCTTACTTGTTTCAGGGTTAATTATTTGTTGAAGTCAACATTCATAATAAGTGTCCTCTTCCTTCGATTGCTTGCATTCTGATATAAGTGAGAGCGGGGGCGATACGTAAGTGAGCAGTAGCTCACAGTTGATCTTGGGTTGTTTTTTCTCTCCAAGAAACACATTTGTCATGGCACTGGTTTCTCATCCAGTTGAAATATGTAAAAACTGTGTACACCAAGTGAGACCTTGTCAATGGGTGTTTTTGTTGTTTTTGTTTTTTTTTTCTTCTTCCTCCTGGCCAGGGTAAAATAGTTAACCAAATGATGGTCAGTGTAGGTGCATTTGGGTAATTGAGTGATCAATCTCATTAAATCAGTCTCATTAAATCTGAAGGTTAATAATTAAATTGAATCAGTCTCATTTGAATTATTTAAATTGAATCAGTCTCATATTATCATTAAATCACTCATGGAATCAGTCTCATTAATTAATACCATTAATTTTGGTGCTTAATAATAAATTACCAAACAGCTAAATTATGGTGTATTCCAAATTATGATCACTTATCATATTACATAAATTATATGCACCTTTTTGAATTCTTTGGGAGATTGTGTGACTTCATAAACATTGGAACACAAATAAAACACACAGTTTCAATAATAAATGAATTTATTATAACAAAGATAAAAATGGATAATAGCAGATTGAAATATATACAAACGGTGAGGTGTGTGTGGGTGTATGAGAGGCCTTGTGTGGGTGTGGCCTACACAAAAGCATTAGCTTTGGTTGCTAAGACAAAAGAATTAGCTTTGTGTAGCTAACTAAGATATGTTTGTGTGCGAGAGAGAGAGGCCTTGGGTGTGGCCTACAAAAGGGTTAGCTCTTGTAGCTAACTCCACGTGTGTTTCTGTGTGCTTAGATTAACCTCGTGTGGCTAAGCTAAGACAAAGGAATGCTAGCTAAGGAGGGTGTGTCACCACGTGGGGTTTGAGAACAAAGGATTTAGCTCTGGTTGCTAGCTAAAGGTGTGTTTGTGAGAGGCCATGTGTTTGTGTAGGCCTAGATTAGCTCTGTGTAGCTAACTCCACGTGGTGGAGGCCTTGAGACAATACAATTATCTCTGGATGCTAATAAGATAGAAGAATTAGCCGTAGCAGCTAATCCACTAGCTTTATAACATTTACCAAATTCACTGAAATCTTGATACAATCAAAATGTGTAATAAGGAAATCAAAATGTTAGTAAGGGATAGAGAGAAGCATGCACAGCCTATCTATTAAACAATTGAGAGATTAAAACAAAATAAATCAATTCAACACGCTGCGTGTCTATAGTGTAACAATTAAACGTGAGTTTAAATTCACACTACTTCAAATAAAAGCTAATTCTTAAGACTAGGTTTTGCCCAAAATTTGCCAGTCTTACTTAGTATCTTGCCTCTAGCAAGATTATGAAGAGATGTTCCGAGACTTGGAGTTTCGCCGCTGTGGAACACGTGAGGCTTCCGTGAGGCGATTCCGTGGAGCAGAGAACTTCTTGATCCGACGACGGTCGCTCGTGATGAAAAGAAAGTCTCTGATTAAATACTGTGCACAGCTTTTGAGTTAAAAAGGATTCAATCACTTCTTAACTTTAAAATAACTGCCTGGTCTGCAGTAGTACGTATTTATAAGGAACAAATGAAAAACCGGTTGTAAACTCAAGCTGAGTTTGAAATCGCGCGATCTTAGAGTCTACCGTGGCCAAAGGTAAACAAAGAAAAGCGTGAAACTCTGATTCTTGCAAGAAAGAAAAGAAAAGACGTCTTTTTGGGTTTGCTCGCGGAGCGAGCGATTCCTCCTTGTGTCCTTGTTGAATCACGGCGCCAAAAGAGGCGGAGCTAGGAGTTCCCGGGTTTCTTATGCCTTCATGTAGGATGTGACGTTGGTGATCCCGCCCCCGCATGATGCAGGTCAACACGGAAGTTGGCTGATGGGAAATGTAGTTTCTTAAAGAGACGGACTGAATGCACCTACATCAGACTAAGGCTACATCCACACGACAACGGCAACGAGATTTTTTTTTTTTTTTAAATATCGCGTCCACATGGGCAACGGATCAGCAAAATATCAGGTTCATATGGCAACGCAACGCTTGCTGAAAACGATGCAATACACATGCCACACCACTACGTGTGCTGTAAGACGGTCCCATCGGAGACACCAGAACAATAGAAGTAAACGCATGCGTATAACTGCACATGCGCACAGTGACTGTCACTGTCACACGCACACACTTTCTCACTCTCTATCCTATGGATATAGTCCCTTTAAATCACGTGCTCGTTTTCTGAATGGAGACGCGGAAAGAGGAATGAATGGGGGTAGATGGAAGCCGGTACGCCAACATTCTGATATCCTCCAGAATTCTTTAATGGTCCGGAATAAACATCTGAAGAGGTGAGATCGCTCCTTTTTTTTTTTTTTTTTCCCCCTATTTTTGCTGGCGGGATTGACTCTGCCCTAAGGGTTATTCTCTCTCTCTCTCTCTCTCTCTCTCTCTCTCTCTCTCTCTCTCTCTCTCTCTCTTTGCACCATTACACAATAAATATTCACAGTGAAAATATTTTGTAAGCGCGTTTCATGAACCAAGTTATAGGATTTGTTGACAACTCGCATCGAGTTCGTTACATTTCTACCCGGCGTGAAGCACATGTGGTTGTGACGTCATCGTAAACAAATCTGTTCTACTCATCCAGACGACTTCGCAACGGCTCCGTTGCCAGATTTTTTCACTCTGGAACCCGTTCTCAAAAGATTTCGTTTTGGGGCACCCAAAACGCCGGTGCCGTGTGGACGCCAGGCCGAAACGATAAACAATTTTATCAGATTCACCTGAATCTGTTGCCGTGTGGACAGGGCCTAAGGAACAATGTCAATCCTTCCTCCATTGTGTGTTTAACAGTTCTGTTGTTTCACACTGTAAAGATCCTGTAGCACTCTAGCCATTCCTCATCTTGGTGGAAAATGAACTAGAATCCCAAGGCACATTAGCACCTGTTTAAAGGAACAGTCCACCGTACTTCCATAATGAAATATGCTCTTATCTGAATTGAGACGAGCTGCTCCGTACCTGTCCGAGCTTTGCGCAACCTCCCAGTCAGTCAGACGCGCTGTCACTCCTGTTAGCAATGCTTTGGCAGCGCATTGATACGGAGCTCAGATATCAATGCGCTGCCGAAGCGCGCAGAAGGTGTTAGTACGCCTGTCATTATAGTGCGGACTTTCCACAGCATAGAAAATCGCTACGTTTCAATTTGTGTAACTGAACTTGTTTCATATCACTGGTCATATAAACCTATGTAAACAGGAAAAACGCGGAAGAATTTGGTCGCATCTAACTACAGCCCCAAAAAATACCATTAGCCATACTGAGCCTAGCTACATTGCTAACAGGAGTGACAGCGCATCTGACTGACTGGGAGGTCGCACAAAGCTCGGAGAGGTACGGAGCAGCTCGTCTCAATTCAGATAAGAACATATTTCATTATGGAAGTACGGTGGACTGTTCCTTTAAACCAGTTCTTGTTTTTGAATGTACAATAACAATTGCTGTAATTTTTTTTTTTTTTCCTTTGCATTTACATCCTCAGGTGGAGAACAGGACACTGGTAGTAAGCGCAGCCAGTGAACACAGTGGCTATGGGGATCTATTTCCAGAGCGTGCGCTCTCAACCAACTACTAGCTGCCCGTCCATCTGTTTTAAAGCGCAGCCTCTTTCCTCTATGAACGGCTTCAGATTGTGAATGACAAGAAGGAGCAGATGGCCATTCACAGTTAACACACTGCTCTGTGGGTCCACTCATTGAGAGTATCACATGGACAGAACGAATTTTCACATGTGGAAAATAAGCCCATTTCTTTCCAGCTGTTACTTTACAATTATGATTTGGGGGGCTGAGCAGCCCAGTATAGTTCTTTCATGCTTAAGTATGGTATAGCATTTTTATCACAGCATCTCTAAATGTAGTAATATAATTTAATATAACTCAAATATTATTTGTATTAGAACTCCCATAACACTGATCCATCATAGTTCTTCAGACTCATGGAGGAGCAGGTGTGGCCACTGGATTAATCTGGTGAATGAAAAGGTATAACATGAACCTGGGGGGAAATGGGTAGGAAACTAAAGCCTTTCTTTAGGGTGCGGGAGCTACGCTGGACCACTAGACTTGTTTGTATTTACTGGCTGGACCACATCTGGTCTTAGCAGCTTTTTCGGGGGGGGGGCGCCAGGCATAACTTAAGGGACCTTTTCTGTATAAATGCTGACGAACTACCTGTCTTATGTTTTTGATCGTGTTCAAGAGGAGTTGAAGCTCTTTTCTCAGTAATGCACATTTCATTGTTTTGGGTTCAGTGAAAGGTATAGTTTGAGCTTTTTAAACTATGTCTGAACTTTTATGAAAGAGTTAACAAGTCAGATTATGTATACACCTGAAGTTGAACTATGGCCTTCCAAAAATAATGCTTCGTGTCTACAGGAAGGGACGGTGTGTGTACTGTATGGACATGCAATTCTCAGTAATGTAACAGATACTGCTGTTCATTCCTCAACAGCCTTTTGTCAGTCTTGTGTGTTTGCTTGTGTGTTTGTGTATGCACCAAGCTCCCTTAGAGAGCACACCTGTTAAAGGATAACTTGCATTAATCACTGCAATATAAGTACACGATGTATTGGGCCATCCAGTATGTTATGGCATAATGTTTTCATCTCATCTCATTATCTGTAGCCGCTTTATCCTGTTCTACAGGGTCGCAGGCAAGCAGGAGCCTATCCCAGCTGACTACGGGCGAAAGGCGGGGTACACCCTGGACAAGTTGCCAGGTCATCACAGGGCTGACACATAGACACAGACAACCATTCACACTCACATTCACACCTACGGTCAATTTAGAGCCACCAGTTAACCTAACCTGCATGTCTTTGGACTGTGGGGGAAACCGGAGCACCCGGAGGAAACCCACGCGGACACGGGGAGAACATGCAAACTCCGCACAGAAAGGCCTTCGTCGGCCACAGGGCTCGAACCCGGACCTTCTTGCTGTGAGGCGACAGCGCTAACCACTACACCACCGTGCCGCCCATAACGTTTTCAATTTTTTTTTTTTTTCCTCTCACAAAAGGCAAGAATTTATTTTCCCTCCTTATCCACAACCTTTTATTTTATTGAGGCCCATGAATAAGTGGCAAGTTTAGCATTGAAGAAATTAGCATGCCATTGTTTGAGCTCACAGTCAGTGAAGGAAACTTTCTTGAGTTGATCCTCAAAGGAGAGGAATAGGTGAACATCTGGAGGCACATGATTAAGGTTGTAATGATGGATGTGGCAGCACCTCTCAACCAGACTTCACTAACCAGATATGCAGATTGACCATCTGTTTGTTCTGTTTTCTTGTAGATTTCAAACATTGGAATTTCCAGAACATCCTGAGAGAAACAGAAAAATGATATATGTAGTGTAATATAAATCAAAGACTATAGGATGATACGAGAGCAAGTCAAAAAGTTCTAAGACAAATTGAAAAAATTTTTTATTTATGAAAATAACAAAGCTATTTCTCTACATATCCTCCATTTAAGTCTAAACACTTCTGCAAGCTGTGTTTCTATCAGAGAATTCCTTCTTTGTAGAGTTCTGGGGGATGTCTTTCACACCTTTCGAAGTTATAACTTGTCTTAGAACTTTTTGACTTACCCTCGTATTGTCAGGACAAATTCTCATTTCCAGTGTGTATTCCAGAACCTGTTGAAAGACCCACTATACCAGGACCATTATACTAAGATGTTGCTTATTATTCACTGCACTTCCAATGTGGTAAAGTAACTTTACCGAGTGTTTACAGGTACCTCACACTGGAATCTCCAGTGATGCAAATATCTAGGGATGATGCTGAGTGTTGATTGAGCAATCACATAAAATGTGTCATGCTAATGTGTGTATGGTAGTAGTGTATATAAATTTGCTACTACAAGATTAAACCTTTTTTTTCCCCTCCCCACCCATTTTTATAGTAATTAGCTTTCTTTATGAACTGTACTTGTGGATTTGATTTTCAGGTTTTTTTTTTTTTTTTGCTTTTAAAAAGGTAGTAGACATTTCAAGGCTTTTTGTCTCCGAACATATTCTTGCTCTCAATCAGATTCTTTGTACTCATGTACCAGTACTGTCAGATTTATCACTATTACATTTTTTTAACCTTAAAATTAAATGTTCTTTTTTTTTTCCCATGAAAGGTCTCTTATTTCTGAGCTCTCTTCTTCTGAAGAATTTCATTACAAATGTTTCAGCTCTGTGCCCCAAGCCTGTTGTGACTACAGTGTTGTATTATTAGTGATTCTTTTCTTTAAATAAGACCTTGTATGGTCGAATAACAAATTTTAATGTAAAAAGCTGCCGGTACCATCACACTCGGACACACTGGGAAAAATATATATATATAATTTTTTTTTTTAATTGACCATTACTCCTTCGGTTTTAGATTTGTTATGGATTTCATCTATTTTCTGGACTCCACGAGTTTTGAACACCCAATTGTTAATAGGTAATCCTCAGTACACTTGCACTTTGTTTCCCCAAATACAAGGGACAGACCAGCCGGAGAGTAACATCTGTTGGTAAGTTAAGTTAAAAATTGTGAATCCTATCAATAATAGTTTTTATATTCTGAAACAACTCTGAGCTGTTCATAAATTTTTTACTTCAGTGAGATGTTGAAATGGGGAAAAAAAAAACAAGTAGTGTTATGTAGTATTATGTTTCCATACCTTGGAATAGCTATATTTTATAATTTAAAAGGATAATGAACTAGTAATAATAGTCAGTTCATATTAATGTATCTGAATATCAAGTTATATGAAAGCAACCCAATAATCACATAATTAATCTGAAAAATTAGTCAATTTATGCTGATTTATATAACTTTTGCTATATTATCTCTTAAGACCAAGACGACATCATGGATCTTGCTGTGTTTTCCCTTCTGATCTTCGTTTCCTCGTTCATGCCTTCCATCCAATCTCCAGAATCCCCTGCTCCTAATGTCACTGATCTCACATTTAAAAACATTGACTTTGCAATGAACCTTTATCTTAAGATTGCGAGCCGCCATGACGACAACATTTTCTTCTCGCCGCTGAGTGTTTCTACAGCATTTGCTGCACTGTCTTTGGCAGCCAGGAACTCCACTCGCAGTGAAATCTTGTCAGGACTGAATCTGGACACGTTGGAACAGGCAGGGCAGCTGGAGCTCATCCCACAGCTCTTCCAGCACTTGCAGAGGAACATCAGCCAAGCTGGAACACTGAAGCTAGAACAGGGAACAGCACTCTTTGTGGACCTGAATTTTCAAATCGAGAAGGATTTTGGTGATCAGATGAAGTTATTCTTCAGTGCTGATGTTGAGAATGTGGACTTTAAGAAATCTGAAACCTGTAAGATCATTAATGATCATGTGATGGAGAAAACTGGTGGTAAAGTGAAGGAGATGGTGACTAGCCTTGATCCCTTGACTCGACTGTTGCTGATAAATACGGTTTTCTTTCAGGGTGGGTGACATCTAGTAAATATAATTGATGCTATTTATTCTGATATATTCAGAATGCATATATCTACAGTAAATAATACAACTCTTGTCCATATCCAGGTGCCTGGAAGCATCCTTTTAATCCCAACAGCACTAACAGCGGTCGCTTTTACATAGACAAGTATAACGTTGTCCAGGTTCCCATGATGTTCGTTGTGGACAAATTCTATGTTGCCAGCGATGATGAACTTAGGGTGAAGGTGTTGCGTATCCCTTATTTGGGTGGTGCAGCCATGCTTATTGTCCTTCCTGACCTCTATGTTGATTACACTACTATAGATGATGAGATAAATGCAGACAGATTTCTTAGCTGGATCAAGAATATGAATAAGAAGTAAGTTTCATGGCCAAACATACATGTTTGTTGTAATTTTTGCTTCAGAAATACAACTTCTCGTGAGATTTTTCTGTGATGTACACATACACACCCCAAGGTGCATGTTTAAGTATATGTTTAAGTCAGAATACTTGTAGTTTAATATCTCATGGTCTCATTCCAAGGAAATTGGAGGTTTCTCTGCCAAAATTTACAATGGAACGGTCCTACGCTCTACACACCATTCTACCAGCCATGGGCATTCAAGATGTCTTCAAGGATACTGCTAATCTCAAAGGCATGAGCCAAGAGCCTGGTCTAAAAGTCTCCCAGGTTAGTGAGCAATATAAGGGATAACCATCAGGTTTTACTGTTAGCTCCAGACAACAAAAGAGCAAGAGCTTCTTTTCTCACTCATTATTTTCCAGCAGCATTTAGCATCGTATTAATGAGAAATTGAACATAGAAAAGATTACATAGGAAAGGCTGGGGTTCATGATGCAGTTGCATCACGTTATGGCAGAGACTTGGCTTGGCTAGTTTGCAATCTCTGAGATGATGAGCACGATGGTATTAGCAGAATAGTTGAAATTTTGGAACCTTATCTGTTTGACTGGGACAGAAAAAAAGAACTAAAGCACTCCTGCAAAGCTCTGTTTTGGTTGAGTAATGCTGTGTTTGACTAAAGCTCATAACTGAGACTTTCTGACCTCTGACAAGGAAAAAAACAAAGAAAATGCCCGCTCATATTGGAAGTCCTACTTGGAAAGTCAGGAAGATCTCCTCAACCTCAAGTTTAACATGTCAAAATGGCTGCTCACAGTGTTAGTAGTAAATAAAATACGACTACACTGCTTTAGATGAGTTTATAGTAGTATTTACTTTTGATCAATCAACATAGATACACGAGTTAATTAACTCTAAAATGCAGACCAAATTGTTCTGTTTTGAGAATAAACTTGTGATAGCTAATGTTAGCTGGCTAGCTTATTGCTCACAAAATGCATGCTTTCATGGAGGTATCCATCCCCCCCCCCCCAACTTTCACGGTTTCTGTTGCTCAAATGTACTGAGATGGAAAAAATAATAATGTAATTCTGAATTCAGACTTCCCACCTCGAGTTAACCCAAAGGTTTAGTTGAATGTACCAATAATCCCACTGGAGCCACTATCAGCAGGTAGTCGAATGGCAAAAGTGTTGAACACAATGAACACAACCAACATGCTGATAAAAGTTTTTTGTTTTTTTTTTTTTAAGTCAGCTCAGAATTTCATTATAAAATAAACCTTGGATGCTGTTTAAAATCATGTAAATTGCAACCATATAAAGACTATGCAAGTTGTTCAGGGAAGATTTTTCCTTTTAATCAGGCTCCCATGTTTCCTCTTGATTTGTGTTCAGGTTCTGCATAAAGCTGTGATTGAAGTTGATGAGAGAGGCACCACGGCGGCAGCAGCCACAAGCATGGGCATCACAGCATACTCCATGCCAGAATTCTTCACCGTGAACAGGCCTTTCTTCTTTTTTATTTACCATGAAGCAACCAACAGTCTGTTGTTTATGGGCAGGGTAATTGATCCCACTAAGTAATAAACCATATGTACAATCAGACAAAGTGCTTTTTTTTTTTTTTTTCAGCTTTGCTCATGAAATCTTCTGTCTTGTAACCAGATGATTGTATTGTATTATAACAGAATGTTGTTTCTCTGCATCAGTTTCTTTCATAAATTCAGCACGACCACAGTAATTATTTTACATGTAATAACTAGCGTTTTTAAGTAGGCCCTGATTATTTAGGCATCTGTAGATGCTGTGATTAGGCAGCCATCTAGAACTTTGCAATCGACATGAATGATAAATGACATGAAAAGAAAAGGTTTTATATAAGCCAAGTTTGCATCGAAATGTTTCCTTAAATTTAAGTGACAAACTAGGTGCATATTCAGAAGCTGTATTTAGGTTAATATAAATTTTGTAAACATGACTGAAGTATGGACAGTGGCGTAGTGGGTAACAGTGCCACTGCAAAGTTCAAAAGTCCAAGGTTTGATCCTAAACTCAGGTTTCTGTCTCTGCACCTTTCTCCGTGTTTGCATGGGTTTCATCTGGGGTTTTCCATTTTCTTCCCACTACTTCCAGACTCCTCGTGACCCTGACCAGGACAAAGTGGTTACTGAAAATGAATGAGAGTATGGATAGACTATTAACATCGACTAAGTTCTAAGTCTTTTCTGTGTTACTCATTGTCTATATGATGCCATAATAAGTGTGGAGAAAGAAACCACTTTTCATCAGTGGATACTTTGTAGGCCATACTATGCATTTACAGGTGCATATCAAAAAATTAAAATATCATTAGTTATTTTTTGTAATTTTAATTCAAAAAGGTAAACTTTCATATATTCTGTATGCATTACAGGTAAAGTGAAGTATTTCAAGCCTTTTTTTGTTTTAATTTTGATGATTATGGCTTATAGCTCATCAAAATCAGAAATCCAGTATATCAAATTATTAGAATATTTCCTAAGATCAAACAAACAAAACAAAAAAAAATTACAGAAATGTCCAACTTCTGAAAAGTATGTTTATTTAGACACTCAATACTTGGGTGAGGTTTCTTTACCACAAATTACTGCTCAGTGCGCCATAGCATGGAGGCCATCAGCCTGTGGCACTGCTGAAGTGTTACTGAAGCTCAGGTTGCTTTGATAGCAGCCTTCAGCTCGTCTGTATTTTTTGGGTTGGTGTTTCTCATTTTCCTCTTGACAATAGCCCATAGATTCTCTATAGGGTTCAGGTCAAGTGAGTTGGCTGGCCAGTCAAGCACAATACTATCATGGTCAGCAAACCATTCGGTAGTAGTTTTGGCACTGTGGGCAGGTGCTAAGTCCTGCTGGAAAAGGAAATCAGCATCTCCATAAAGCTTGTCGGCAGATGCAAGCATGAAGTGCTCTAAAGTCCTCTGGGAGACGGCTGTGTTGACTTTGGACTTAATAAAACACAGTGGACCAACATCAGCAGATGACATGGCACCTCAAACCATCACAGACTGCAGAAACTTCACACTGGACTTCGAACACCTTGAATTCTGTGCCTGGAGGTGATGACGTTCTCTGGTTAGCTCCGCTCACTTAAAGCATATACGCAGAGCCATGGTCTCACTTTCGTTTATAAATGCCTTGAGACCTCAAAAATGGCATAGGAATAATTTTAAGCGTTAACAATAAATCTAATATAGTAATTTTTACGATTAAAGTGATTCATATAGGTAGCGGTCTGAGTGAATGACCTTGATGTCTGTAATGTCACAGCAGGAAGTCTATCGGTCTCATTGCCATTTCCGCTATACTAAAACACAGAGCTGACTGCAACTCCGATCCTCCATTTTGAGCTTAATTTATCGCCATGCCACGTAGATGTGTTGCTGGCGGGTGCAGCAACATGACAGAAGGGGGATTTATGTTGCATTCATGGCCCAAGAATGTTCAAACTGCAAATATTTGAACGCGTTTTGCGAGAAGTTCACGGGCACATTGGTCGCCTACGAAGTGGTTTCTCCTCTGCTCTGCACATTTTACTGAAGACTCGTACGAAACCTCTAATCTGTTGAGGAGCGTTGGCGATAAGCCCATATTGAAAGAGGGTGCAGTACCAACAATTAAAGAAAAGGAAAGTATTTTATCTTTTTTTTTTTAAAAGGAAAGTGAGTTCAGTTGTACCAGTTCTCCCAGAGTGAGCCGAGGGTTGTTGGTAAAACCTGGGACGGAATGGGATGTGACCTCCCCGCCGTTGTTGCTAAAACCGGTGACATCCCGTTCCATCCCCGGTTTTAGTAATTGCCTGAGCCGAGCAGTAATGGCGAAGTACTCAGTAATGGAGAAAATGGAGAATGAGTGGAGCAGCCGTCTGATTTCTCTGTTGGATATTGCTGCCATCTCGCCCTTATGTGGAAGAAGCGAATGAACGGAGAACTGAACGAACAACTGAAAGTCAGATTGTTTCAAAACAATCGGCCACAAGCTCGGCCTTCAAGAAGCGAGAACACAGACGGGTAAGCTCCGACTCTCATTTGGATACAAAACAAAAATAACATGTCGTTTACCTGTATTTAGATTAATACATGTAACTTGTATTGTGTTTAATTTACTGGTATAAGATTATTTAATTTGCTTCAGAATGTGATTCTCAGTTCATCTGATTATTTAATTAGCCTTTTACGTTTTATCAGTAAAAATGCATGCATGTACATATACGTTGCATAAGTTATAACACCTATCCTGTTTTAATGAGAGTCAACCCACAATCAATGAAGTCAAATCAGTCTTAGTTGAGCAAGTCGGTAACGGTATTTCTTACTTTCACCATACGTTTTTATTTATATGACTTTAGTCTGTAGCTGTCAAAGGCCTCGGCCTTAAAACCGGTTACCGCTGTGACGTCACGCACTCAGGGCTGGCTGGCTCAGCGGGGCAGCTCGAATGTCAACTTTGCAGTCGATTTTAACTCTCAAAAATTATATATTTATTCTCATTTATGCAGCATACAAGAGTCAAGGATGGAGATACTATCCACTCAGAAATGTATTTAAAAATGAAGGTTCTGCGTATCTGCTTTAAGGTTAGTTATGAATAACACATTTTGTGTTTAATATTATTTTCGTAGTCATATGCAAAAAGTGCATGTTATGTTTTGTTTTTCTAAGTGCACAAATCTTGAATAAATTCCCTTAGAGAGACTAATTTATACTCCTTAACTGCAAAACATTGCCCTTATTATTTTATATTTTTTCAGTTACAGCATTGATCCCTGGCTAGTCAAGTTGCACATAGGCGAGTTTATATACCTGTATGTATGTTTATGTAACAGAGGTGGACAGTAATGAATTACATTTACTTGAGTACTGTACTTAAGTACACTTTTTGAGTATCTGTACTTTACTTGAGTATTTTTTTTTTTTTTTGGAAACTTGTGACTTCACTACATTTGAAAGACAAATATCGTACTTTTTACTCCACTACATTTCTATCAAGGTCCTTGTTACTATGAAGCGGCTTTGAAAGTGGATGGTTTTTTCTTTTCTTTTCTAAAACGTGATTGTTTTTTCGCAGTTGACACTGAGACAGCCAATCATTAATCACTAGGGTCACATCACATCCATAGACTGTATAAAATCAAGTTCAATGATTTCTCAGCAGCGTTATTTGAACATGATCAATTGATGGCAGAATGGAAGGAGGCGGTTCTTCTTGAGAATGCTCTGGGGAAAGGATTAAAGATTTTTGTTTTAAATGTTTGCTTAAAACGAACCACATCATGGCCGCCAAAAACTCGCCGTCCAACCGGCAGAAGCATATGTAAACATTTTATTCCAAGAGAAAGCTTGCAATAAAGCTGTCTGTGCTTTTAGAGCTAGCGATAACGTTGCAATAGCTATACAGTCTGGTTAGTCAAATGACTTTCGATGGATTTGCCCGCCAAGTTGCCGTAGCCTTGTCCACGGCTAACGTTAACACACAGCTAGTTAACTTGGACACTGTTAGTTAGCATGTAAAAACGGAGTTACGCTAACATGAATAACGTTAAAGGTGTCATTCCACGACAAACCGTTTAATACTTGCTCTTTTTGAAATACCATAGGTCACTCCGAGTTGCATATGCATGCTGCACATGAAAATGTTCTTCTACCCCCATTCCCTGTATTAGCCTATGAAAGAAAATAGATGGAAAAACGAGCGAATCAGAAAAAGCCCTACGAACTTGCGTCACTTCGAAAATTAGTAGTCATGGCCTCACCCATAACCCACTGGAGGGAGCGTCACAGTAGCCTGGGCCCGCCCATCCTAAGCGTGACGCAACACGAGGGCCTGTTGCGAGCTTAGTCTGGCCAGGCAAGCTATCTACAGCTCTTCCAAGCTCCCGAAAAATCAGGAACCAATCAACTTTGAGCATCTCCAACGGCCCTGGGTAGAGGCATGTTCAAGGCACTGACGTAGTAGAACTGCGACCGGAAGCCATAGATTGTTTACAGAATCTATGCCGGAAGCGCTTCATTCACGCTTCCGCATAGATGCTGTATTGAAAGCATTCAACGGGAAGTTCTCATTGAAAACGGAGCAAAGAGCAGCCCTGGAGGTATTTATTGAAAGGAAGGACGTTTTCGCCTTGCTCCCGACCGGCTTCGGTAAGAGTTTATTCTACCAGTTAGCCCCGTCGCGTCGCATACGTCAGAGGAAAGAGTGATGTGATTGGTTTAAGCTTCGTCACATCCTTTTCTGGCTTCGACCAGTAGCAAACTGAGGCATTTCAGGGAGGCGGGTCAACCACGGGCTCTGGGAAACGGTTGGACTTAATATCTTGGCCAGACCGATAGCTCGTAGAGCTTTGTCGCGTTAGCCAGACTAGCGTCACAGTGCTGTTAGCCAATCCGAAGCAATATGTTTACATGTCATGAATATTCATGAGTAAGAGCGGAAATCCTGTCATTCTTTCCCCACCTACTCCTCCACCAAACTAGAACAGCCTGAAACAGGAGCACCACAGCATTTTTTTCACCAAAACCGGCTCACAGGGCATTCATTCATACTAGAGACCACCGCACAATTAATGAAAAAACGATGCAATGACACCTTTAACTTATCTGGAGTCCTTTCAGAAATATCTCATCTCATCTCATTATCTCTAGCTGCTTTATCCTGTTCTACAGGGTCGCAGGCAAGCTGGAGCCTATCCCAGCTGACTACGGGCGAAAGGCAGGGTACACCCTGGACAAGTCACCAGGTCATTACAGGGCTCCTTTCAGAAATATGTTTTGGCATAATCTTGCTAAATAAACAGAATGTAGAAATATTTCTGTTCTAGTAGCGTTAGCTACCCAATATGATTTTGAGTTTGAAAAGAGTTTGCTAGCATGTCAGGTGGTGTTTCACTCAACCACCATGATGGCATGGCATGCGTTCATTTTGTGAATTCACATTTCTGTCTTTGGTAACGTTAACATTGTAGCTTTGGCTACTATCTCATCTCATCTCATTATCTGTAGCTGCTTTATCCTGTTCTACAGGGTCGCAGGCAAGCTGGAGCCTATCCCAGCTGACTACGGGCGAAAGGCGGGGTACACCCTGGACAAGTCGCCAGGTCATCGCAGGGCTGACACATAGACACAGACAACCATTCACATTCACACCTACGGTCAATTTAGAGTCACCAGTTAACCTAACCTGCATGTCTTTGGACTGTGGGGGAAACCAGAGCACCCGGAGGAAACCCATGCGGACACGGGGAGAACATGCAAACTCCGCACAGAAAGGCCCTCGCCGGCCACGGGGCTCGAACCCGGACCTTCTTGCTGTGAGGCGACAGTGCTAACCACTACACCACCGTGCCGCCCGGTTCTACAAGTTAGTCAATAAATCCAGTCGGTTGCTTCAGAGGCATTAGGTTTTGTAAGCAGTGTGGCAATAATACAATGATTGGTTGACAGCAAATGTACTTTTAATACTTAAGTCTTTTTAAAAGCAAGTACTTAAGTAAAAATTTGACTGGACAACTTTCACTTGTATCGAGTAACATTTGACCAGTGGGATCTGTACTTTAACTTAAGTAATGAAGTTGGGTGCTTTGTCCACCTCTGTTATGTAATAATCTATAGAGCAGGGGTCACCAAACTCCGGCCCGCGAGCCAACTCCGGCCCGCCACCCCCCTTTGACCGGCCCCCCAGCCCCCCACCACTTGAACCAGCCCTATGAGACAATCCCCAAAAGTGGTCATGGCCTATTTTTTTTAAATTGCTTTTTGGCAAATAACATGTCTGCATCTTGTATTTTGTTGATTTTATCAATTAAAACTGATATTTAGTTATAAAATGAGCTATCCATATTTTCCGAATTTTCGTCATATGCTCGCGATCAAGCAGTGACAGGCAGCGCACGCGCAGAGAACTGTCAGTGTTCAGGACAGCAAAATGGCGAGCGGTCAGCGAAAAGCTGACAGAGAGTGCAGAGTTTTTAAAGAACAGTGGACCACCGATTATTTTTTCGTTCAGTGTAAGGACCGTGCAGTTTGTCTTGTATGTAAAGAAAGTGTGTCGGTTTTCAAAGAATATAATCTGCGTCGTCACTACGAAACCCGCCACAGAGTATGCTAGTTTGCGAGGGCAAACAAGAGAAGACAGGATTCAGAGGATGAAATGCGGACTGGCTGCACAACAGAATGTATTCCTTCGCCAAACCCAGATCAACCAGGCTGCTGTCCGAGCTAGCTATAAGGTAGCTCACCTACTAGCTACCCATGGAAAGCCGTTTACTGATGGGGACTTTGTTAAAGTACGCATGCTTGCTGTGGCCGAGGAGGTGTGTCCCAACAAGAAGGATGCGCTCAACGCGGTGAGTCACTCCGCACCTACTATGACCAGGCGAACCAAAGATTTGGGGGACAACGTGTATGACCAGCTGAATGAGAGAGCGTCAGAATTCGAGTTTTTTGCTTTGGCCATGGATGAGAGCAATGACGTGCAGGACACAGCACAGCTGCTGTGATCTATTGCTCATATTATAATTTCACTGTTTAAGTGTATTTATTTTATAGGCCTATTTATTTGACCTTTATTAAGTGCTGCACACAATTATTATTAATAATATCAACAGGCCTACCTACAATTTATAATTTTCCACTCACCTTTGCCAGTGTCAATCACCTCAACTAGGCAGATGTTTCTTACCTTGACAGCTTTGATGTTATTTTTATTAGAAAATAAATAAATGGAATATCTGTGGTATTTCAAATTAAAACAAAGTGTGAAGACTCGAGTACTACTTTTGCAAACCACTAGTAAAGATAAACAAATATGTGCCAGGAATCAAGTGTTGATACAGTAGTGGGGATATAGTGGTGGGGATGGCTGTGCCAGGCTAGTAATCTCTACTACACAATGAGGCCTGCTGGTGGTCATATTTGTCTGGGTCATACAATTCTATGTTATATAGCTGACTCGACCCCGGCCCCCCATCACAGTCAGGAATGACAATGTGGCCCCCAGAGAAAAAAAGTTTGGTGACCCCTGCTATAGAGGATTTCGACGTGACGTCACAGGTGACGTGACGCCCCGGTGTCCGCCATTTTGAAGGTCAAGCTAGCTAATGTCAACAACAGTAGCTAGTATGTTACTGTAGCAATGTTTACGTTCAGTCATTTGGATGACTGTTAAAACCTTTCAGTCTCAAGTTTTTCCTTTACTGTATTTACTAGTTTACTGAGCTAGCGCGCTCGGGCAGGCTGGGAGCGAGCGCGCTAGCTCGGGCAGGCTGGGCTAGCGCGCTAGCTCAGTAAACTAGTAAATCCAGTAAAGGAAAAACTTGAGACTGAAAGGTTTTAACAGTCATCCAAATGACTGAACGTAAACATTGCTACAGTAACATACTAGCTACTGTTGTTGACATTAGCTAGCTTGACCTTCAAAATGGCGGACACCGGGGCGTCACGTCACCTGTGACGTCACGTCGAAATCCTCTATATATTTTTCAAAAATCCTAAACGTGGAGTTTGTCGGAAGGATCTGGCAACCCTATCCATCGCCATTACTACAGTAATGGCTGCGTCCTCGTGGAGTGCATGCGCGTAAGGATTTCTATAAGTTTCAGCCTTTTTCAGAGTTAAATATTTGGTGAGTATTATGTCTTTCTTTAAACCATAAGTAGTTTAGGACTCTTGTTTTGTGTCAAGCATTTGGCTGGCGTTAACTGTTTAAAGCACGTGATTAGATACTGTTGTGTCCAAATGCTAACTGCTTTAGCATGAGGGCTAATGGTTTGGACGCAACCTGAAAACGGGTCTGTTGTGTTCAGTAAATAATATATGTGATAATTTGCTACCTCAGTTTTCAAAAATACTCAAAAAATTGTTTGTAAATAGACTGGATTATTTTATGGAGAAATATGAGCTATTGAATGACAATCAATGTGGGTTTAGGAGCAACCGATCAACATCCTTAGCAGTGATGGAATTTGTAGAAAATATAGCTACAGCTATAGATAAACAATACGCTGTAGGTGTTTTTGTTGATTTACATAAAGCGTTTGACACAATTAATCATTCCTTACTTCTGCAGAAATTGGAGCGTTATGGCATAAGAGGTGTTACACTAAATTGGATAAGAAATTATTTAAATAATAGGTTTCAGTATGTAAAAATTAATAATACTGTGTCTCATCTCATTATCTGTAGCCGCTTTATCCTTCTACAGGGTCGCAGGCAAGCTGGAGCCTATCCCAGCTGAGTACGGGCGAAAGGCGGGGTACACCCTGGACAAGTCGCCAGGTCATCACAGGGCTGACACATAGACACAGACAACCATTCACACTCACATTCACACCTACGGTCAATTTAGAGTCACCAGTTAACCTAACCTGCATGTCTTTGGACTGTGGGGGAAACCGGAGCACCCGGAGGAAACCCACGTGGACATGGGGAGAACATGCAAACTCCACACAGAAAGGCCCTCGCCGGCCACGGGGCTCGAACCCGGACCTTCTTGCTGTGGGGCGACAGCGCTAACCACTACACAACCGTGCCACTTGACTGAAAGTTTTCAAACAAAATTTTAAAATGGCACTATAAATACTACCATACTATCAAAATATACTCCGCAAAGAAATTCACTCGAATGCAAAATTTTAGTACGACCAAAATACACCCACTAGTAATCTTTCACTTAAAACCTCAAAACTCGATCAAAATCAATCACTTTCCAGATAATTCACTTTCATCTTTCACTTAAAACTTTCAAACATAAATTCAAAATAGCACTAAGACACGACCACACTATTCAAATACACTCACCAAACAAATTCTCTGTCATGCAAAATTTCACTAAACACTTTAGAAGTTGTACAGTTTGTTTCTGAAATGCTATGGAAGACCAGTTTAATTTCACACTCAGATGTCCATTATATCCTGATTTAAGGTATCTTTACCTTAAAATGTGTAACTGGCTGGTCGAACATTTGCTTATCCATGGAAATTCGTTCTCCCATGCAACCTGGTGTTTGCATTCATATTTTTGCCGTTTGGTATTGGGTTTAGTGGCCATGATGAATGACTGCTTGTAAAAAATGTCGGACAGCCTGGGTGAATCCTACATTACGGAAGTGACTGTCATTCTGTTCGTTGATTGGTTAAAAATCAGTTGACGTCAGCAGTGTTTCTCATAAGATTCTGATTGGACATAATTGGGAGTATTTTTAATTTGGCGATAGTGATTTCCCAAAACCAGGAGATTATCTAGTTTTTAACAAATATGATCGGGAGACGGTGGCTAAAATCAGGAGCCTCCCGATGAAATCGGGAGGGTTGGCAAGTATGAGAAAAGTAACTTGTGGTGTTCCACAAGGTTCAGTATTGGGACCCAAGTTATTTATACTTTATTTGAATGATATTTGTACAATATTTAATAAGTTGAAATTTATTGCATTTGCGGATGATACAAATTTATTTTGTTTAGGACCAGATATTAAAGAATTGTTGACAACAGTAGAAAAGGAGTTGATCAGGTTAAAAGAATGCTTTGATATTAATAAGTTAGCATTAAATGAAAATAAAACAATTTATGGTGTTTGGTGGAGTTCGGGCAAATTGTGAAATTCAATTAATCCTAAATGGAGTCAAAATTGAAAGAGTATATGAAACTAAATTCTTGGGAGTAATTTTAGATCATAAATTCAGTTGGAAGCCACATATAGAATATATAAAACAGAAATTACCTAAAACTATTGGTATTATTTACAAAACATGCGATTTTTTATTTTTTTTTTCTGAACAAGAAATGTCTTCGTATATTGTATTTCTCACTTATAATGCCATATATGTCATATTGTGTTGAGGTTTGGGGAAATGCATATAGAACATGTATAGACCCTATAATTAAACTCCAGAAAAGAGTTATTAGAATAATAAAAGCTTCCTATCGTGAAACCACTAATAAACTATTTATAGAGTCTTGTACCTTAAAATTCTTAGATATGGCCATTATTAAAAAATTTTCTGTTTCCAGTTCACCGGCCGGGTGAGTGCCGTTTGTGTGGTTTAATTTTTTTTTTTTTTAACGCCGGTTTTTCGACATTTTTTTCAACGCCGGTTTTTCGACATTTTTTTCGGGTTCGTAAATCTAAAATCGAACTTGACATTTACACATTCCCAGGGCTTTCCACTATTAAGGCTCATACTAGCCACCCATGACAAATAAGTAGCCAGCCGGGGGGGAGTAAACACAAAATAAACTCCTGTGCACGCAGTTCCCAGGATTAAATACATGTTCCACAGACCATTTATTTATTCACTTTACTCAAATACAAAGTAAAATGGCAGTAAATCTTCTTTCTTTTCTTGCGTATTGCATCATGAGGCATTCCTGGCTTGTAAATCTCTTATTTTCGGTGCATGACACATTCACGCAACTGAGCATGCTATGAATTAACAACGACACCGGTCTGCAGTGGCGGCTACACAATTACACACTCAGCGAGCATTTCTCCATTTGTGTATGAAAATACACTCCAACCACTCAGTTTGGTTTCATTTACAACCAACGGTGTCTTTTGATGCCAGCACATAATTGAACGAGAGAAGACTGGTTTACCGGAGACAAAATAAGCGTTATCTCTGCTTCTGTTCCCTCCGATGTCGCCTCCGACACACTACTGCCTCCGCTGAGTGCGCGCGCACTCTGAACTGAATCAGCTCTGCGCATGCGCCGTGCGGCACAAAAAAATGGCAGCCACCATGAAGGAAGGCGATCCGGAGTTTTCAAACATTTGCTTAAGTGTGAAATCGCAAAATGGTATTCTAGCGAACAACAAAATAGTAAAGATTCAGAAAAACAAACCATTCAGTGATCATTTTAATAGTGTAATTTCATCCGAACTAGGCCTAATGGTCGATTTAGAACTACAAAAAGTCCTTGTGTCGGACATTTTAAGTACCTTTGTAAAAGTTTTGCAAATGTTGCAGTCAGCATTTAAAATGCTAACAAAGTTTTTGTACAAGTTTCAGTTGATTAAACTGTCATTTTATTAAATGTGTCTGCTTTTGTAATAAAGTACTGAAAGAAAAAGCAAACACAGCATTGTGATTTCTTATCCATCCATAAAAAAAAAAAAATCCCTCCCTCCTGACTGAATTTTTTTTTGCTCACCCGGTGGACAGGAAACGGATTTTTTTTTTTAAGGATGGGGTATGGATGGGGTATTGTATACTTAAAAACATTAGAAATACTATTTTGAGTAAAGAATAAAAGTCTTCCCACCTGTATTCAAAACATTTTTAATTTAAGAGAAAAAAATTATAATTTAAGAGGGTTGGGTGTCTTTTGAAAGAGGTAATGTGAGAACTAATGTTAAATACAGATATTTCATTTTTGGGAGTTATATTGTGGAATGGACTTGGTGATGATTCTGAAATTGTGTAGATCGCTGTTGAGTTAAAAAAAAAACATTGAAAGGTAAAATAATTAAGGATTACAATGTAAAATGATTGACGTGAAATGATTAAGAATAATAATTTAGAGTTTTTATGTTTTTTTTTCTTTGTATTACTGATATTCTGGGTTATTTTATGGATTGTACAGGATAGGCAAAAATAAGCCTTGGCTTCAGCCTATTCCTTTATCGGTTACAGAGTTTTTAAATTTTTTTTGTGAGAAAATGTGTAGTGCAAGCATGTATAATAATTCTTTGTCAGCTGAGTGCACAAAATTTAAGTTTTGTACTGTAGATTGTAACCGAAATAAACCATTCATTCATTCATTCATTCATTCATAATCGTACACAGAGTGTGTTGTAGGTAATTAATTTTTGTTTCACTGTGGGTTCCCCCCCCCCCCCCCGGACAGAGGTGAAAGAGAGTCATGGTGACAACTGTTGAGGTAGCTAGCAAGCTAAGACTAGTTTGGAAATCCTCAAAAGCAGAAAACAACAGTGTAGGGACTTGAGTTTAATTCTGTTTTTATGACTGAAGTACAAAGATCAATGTCATCGGCAGTAATAAGTGTTTCTTTTTTATCTAAGTTTTAGTTCTTTTCTTTCTTTAGATAAAAAAAAAGTTGAAGACAATAAACATGAAGCCAAAGAAGCACTTTAGAGTCTCCAAAAGAGGGATCCTTATAAAGGGCAACTGGAAGGCTGTGGAGCTCGACCCCTGCGTTTTTGCTAATGAAGGCATGGGAGAAGTGGTGTGTTTTGAAGAACTCGCAGATTATTCCCTGGCCGACTCGAAAAAGATTGCAGCCATATCTGGGGTGATCAAGGACACAAGTGCCAAAAAGAAGAGAAAAAAGAAGAGAAAAGCCAGTGAAATCGAGGCTGAAGAACATGACTTGGAGGAAGCTCAGGATGAAATCCTCCAGCTGTCATGCGAAGGGAGTCCAGCGAAGAAGCGGAAAAAGAAGAAACATGAGAGTGATGTGCTCACAGATGATGATCAGGATGACCTAGGGAGTTTGGCTGAAGAAGGAGAGGGCCAGATACCAGAAGACACCGATGAGGACACTGAGCTTACAGCAGAGATGACACAAAAGACCAAGAAGAAGAAGAAAAAGAAACCAAAAACTGCAGAGCAAACGGAGACTGATGCCCAAGTGGACGTTACTAATGAGGTCCAGGTTCCATCTAAAAGAAAAGCCAAGAACTGGGCAGATGCAGCTCTTTCAAAAACAGCAGGGCAGGACACGGACATATCAGCATGGAAAGAGCTGTTTGTACCTGAACCGGTGCTAAAAGCACTGAGCAAACTTGGATTTTCTGCACCGACACCGATTCAAGCTCTCGCTCTTCCTCCTGCCATTCGAGATCGCCTGGATATTCTGGGTGCAGCAGAGACAGGTAACGTGATAAGTGCATGTGAAAAGTTTTGAGATTTTCTAGCTTTCGTTGCCTTTTTAGTGTTCACAGGAAATACTTTTTTTTTTCTGGTGCTGAGGAGCATGATGCACTGTAGATGTCTCTTCAAAACAACACTGCAAAAAATAAAAATCTTAGGAAGTTTATTTGTCTATTTTCAAGTCAAAACATCTAGCCACCCTTATTATAAGACATAATTGCCCAACAAGCAAAACCTCATTTAGCTAGAAAGGCTAGTTTTTAGACAGTCCATCTTGAAAATCTTGTATAGACAAAATGTCAAAGTCTTATTTGGAGCACCTTTGAAAATAAAAAGTTTTTTTCTTAAAACAAGTAAGTGCATTTTGGACATTTTGTCAAGTGCGGTTCATCTTGTTTCAGGAAAAAAAACAAAGTAAGTATGCTTGTTTTGGGAATAAATGAACTTTACTGAAATCTTTGAATCTAGTGCCCCCAAAATGCATTGTTGCTTTGGCGTTGTGTAAGCACTGTAAGTCAAAATGCGTAGACGTTTGGTCACCTTGCATATCTTTAGTTTACTGCGACTGTTTACTCAGTCATTCAGATTGAGCTCCTTCTAGATGCTGTACATACTCTAGACCAGACAAGTGCCTTCAAAAAGTTTGAGTAAGTGGAGGGCGTTTTAGTGAGGTCTTTTTGGAATGCTGCGAGTTAAGTTCAATGGTTTTTTTTTTTTTTTTTAATTTGTTTGTTTGGTTGGGGTTTTTTTGTGCCTGATCTTGTAAACCCCTCGTACACATGAATAGTCAGTGCCCCCAAAATGCACTGTTGCTTTGGCGTTGTGTAAGCACTGTAAGTCAAATGGCCCTTTTCCACTACCCTGCTTCAGCTCACTTCAGCCCGACACGGCTCGCGTTTCGACTACCTTAGAGCAGCACGACTCGGCTCGCTTCAGCCCTGCTCAGCCCCCAAAACTCGCACGGTTTTGGAGTGGGGCTGAAGCAAGCCAAACCGAGCCGAGTGAGGTTGGGGGCGTGAGCAGACACTCCCCTGTGCACTGATTGGTGAGGAGGAGTGTCCTCACACGCCCACACACGCCCCACGAGCACACTGGGATCTGTAAACACCGTAAACCCGGAAGAATAATAATTACGAATTACGAGAATTTCAGAAGCCTTATGCGCCTCGTCTCATCTATACGCTCTTGCCAGTATCTGTTGGCGTTGTCGGTGACGACAAGCCACAGCACCAAGACCAGCAACACTAACGACTCCATGTCCTCCATGTTTATTGTTTACTATCCGGGTCGTGAGACTACCGCTTAAAAGGTCACTGATGTCACTGTTTGCGCCGCCTAACGACATCACGTGACGTCCACCCACTTTCGCTAACTCCACCCAATGTGTCCACCCACTTCCAGCCAGCACGGTTCAGCGCGGTTGTAGTCGAAATGCAACTCCAACAGCCCCACTCAGCTCGACTCAGCCCAACTCAGCACGGCACGGCTCAGCCCAACTCAGCCGCGTTGGTAGTGGGAAAGCGGCAATAATGTGTAGACTTAATTATTATTATTATTATTATTTTTTTGGTGCCTGAGGTCCTGGGGAAGTGGAATCTTAAGAGATGTTTTAATGTTTGAATGTTGAAATGGGAAAAAAAAAAAAACTTGTTGCAATGCTACACGTGTCGTCAACTTGATTCAAGATAGTCTCTGGTCTCATATCTAGAGTATTTTACTAATTACAGGTCACAAAAGGAGAATCTTTTAAGCTAGCAATGCTTAGTTGTAGAATTTAACAATCCTAATATTAGTATATTTATCTTAAATTCAGTTTTTACTGCTAAGACTTTGTCATGAATTTAAGTGAAATACCCTTGAAATGAAATAAATAAAAATGACTTGAATGGGGGCGTTGTGGCTCAGGTGGATAAGGCACCATACCATAAATCCGGGGACCCGGGTTTGATTCCGACCCGAGGTCATTTCCCAATCCCTCCCTGTGTCTCTCCTGCTCATTTCCTGTCTCTACACTGTCCTATCCAATAAAGGTGGAAAAGGCCCCAAAAAAATCTTTTAAAAAAATAAAATGACTTGAATGGCTAAATGTAAGAAGTACGATCTTGTTATAAGAACTATTTTGATTATTTTGAGTTAATCAGATCTCGCATAATAAGTTCCCCAATCTTATTTTGGAATTATTTCATCTAAAAACGGGTTAGATTTTTCATCTTACTTTAAGAAATCTTACCAAGTCAAATTTGACTAGCTCCATTGGCAGATTTTTTTCACCTGATTCAAGCAAATATGCTTTGTTTTAATCTTTTCTTATTTTTGAAAGGCCATTTTTTGCAGTGAATGTTTAGGCTCTGTGCTTTGTCTCTGATGTCTAATGCGTATACATTGCATTCTACATTGAGTGAAGCTCTTTATATAAAGTCTTACTTTTTTAGATAAACAATAATTACAGTTGAACAGAGCAGTTGAAGCTTATTCGACTCAAGGACCCTAAAGTGATTCAGTCAGGGCTGTGAAAAATCCGCGGATTCAATCGTAAAAATGCCATTTTTGTAAATCATGTATTTTTGCCAAAAAAAAAAATGTAGGGGGTGGGGGTACTCTGCTAACGGTTGGGGGCCGTAGTCGCCGACGAGTACATTGTTTACTGGATGGGGGGAATCTAACGCTCAGTGTCTGTATTTTACGACATCGTACAAGTTATATATATGACATCGTAGACTGTTTTACGACACCGCACCATTTCTTTCTTACCATTTTTGAGTTACTCTTTTCAAACACGTGTTAACAATATAGCTTGCGATTAAGTGATAAGATTTTGTACAGAGGGAGGATGGCGATTAATGTAAAAAAAAAAATAGACAAGGAAAACGGTATCAAGAATCCGTGGAATTGGTGGTAATTTTAAAGTCGAAAACGAATATCTTTATGAACACATCTGAAAGATCAAGGAAACAGGCAAGGCGTACTGCACGTTATGCCATCAGGATGTAAAATGCAGATCAGGAGGAAGAACACGCTTGGTCAATCGTGCAGGGAAAAACACGCAGAAGTGGTGAAATTAAAGCTTTTAAATTACAGATTACCAGGTATTTATATCTTTTTATATTTGTCTGTTGATCATGCATGATACTAATAAACATTTAGTAAAAAGTGTTTTTTAATTTGCCATGCTGATCGTCGTGTAAATGCATCCCCCCCCCTCCCCCCGCATTTTTTTTTCCCATTGGATTTTACTTTTTCCATTTCACAGCCCTGTTCAATGTTCCTTACAGCTCTGAGATTTGAAATTGGATCCATATATGACTTGCAGTGTACTCTTCTATCATTGCTCTGCAGGAAGTGGAAAGACCTTGTCTTTTGGAATTCCGATGATCCACAGTATATTGGAGTGGAAGAAAACCATCGAGAGTAAAAAAGCGGGTGCAGACAGGAAATCGGACTCTGTGGCAGATGTGCAGAGCATTTACTTGCCTTCGGTCAGAGACTCAAAAGGCAAGTTTGGAGAGGCTGAGGGGCAACGGTCAAACAAGACTGGTGGTACCTTGACTGACAAAGAAGCAACAAGCACAGACAAAGCCTCTAGTTCGCAGAACGACAATACAGACAACGAACATGAGGAAGAGAATCCTACCGAGGATGAAGGTAGTGTGGAAGGTCAAGATGAGGCTGATGATTGTGGTTCTGCTGATGGCCATCAAAGTCAAGATGATGATGATGATGATAAGGAAGGTGCAAACCAGAGCATGAGCTTTATTACAGAGAAAGAAGAAAAAGATGACGGGAAACAGCCTTTACTTGGACTTGTTCTCACACCGACCAGAGAACTAGCAGTGCAAGTCAAGCATCATATTGATGCTGTAGCACAGTTTACAGGTCTGTAATATTAATGTGCAAGTTGTTATAATGATATGCTTCATGTGTAGGAACTGTACTGATCGTGTTCTCTTTAAAAAGATATTAGAACTGCTCTTCTGGTGGGTGGGATGGCACCACAAAAACAAGACCGAATCTTGAAGCGCAGGCCAGAGATTGTTATCGCAACGCCAGGGCGCTTGTGGGAGATGATTCAGAATAAACATCCTCATCTGCGCAACCTAAGGCAGCTCAGGTACAGTAATGCTGGGAGGTGCTGATGTACGTCACTACTCCTTTCTCATATTGATGTGCCTCAGTTACATCACCATGTGGTGTATTATTGTTACTGTCTTTGTGTTATTTATACCCCTGCTCTGGGGGGGAGGGGTGTTACTGGTTTACCTCTGTCTGCCCGTCTGCCCAAAACACCCTTTTTCTCAGCAACCACAACTCCTAGCCACTTGGTACCGAACTTCAGCTTGGGGTTCTATACCATGTATGGACCCTTTTCAGTCACGTGACCTTCGTAAACGCGACCGCCATTTTGGACATGTAGTGGACTTCGGCTCAAATCGGTTTGAATGCGAGGAAGGCGACAAACATAAAAGAAAAAGGAGCGAGATGCAGAAAACTGTATTTACTAGTTTACTGTAATTATGATCTGGCAGCTATTTACACCGGATCCAGTGTAAATAGCTGCCGGAGCCAACGTCCGGCCGGGCCGCGAGCGCTGGCTCCGCCGGCTCCGGCCGGGCCGCGAGCGAGCGCGCGCTGGCTCCGCCGGCTCCGGCCGGGCCGCGAGCGAGCGCGCTCCGGAACCTCGGATGTTGGCTCCGGCGGCTATTTACACTGGATCCGGTGTAAATAGCTGCCAGATCATAATTACAGTAAACTAGAATGGAATGTTAACAGCAATGTAATGCCTTTTCTGGCTAATTTTATTCGTCTTACCTCCAACAAAGTGGTCACTACACAAGCGTTGGTATGCCGCTATCCATCTTCTCCGTCGGTCAGCATCTACCGGGATCCGATAAAATGATAAACCTTGCCTTGTTTGTTGATGGTTACTACATCCAGGTGCACAACAATATAGTGGCATGATGGAAGTCTTGCTGAAAATAAACACTTTCTTTGCTGGCTGTGGTAAACTACTGGTAGTACATGTCCAAAATGGCGGCCGCGTTTGTCGTGACGTCACGTGAAAAGGGTCCATACCGTTTTCAGGTCTGTCGCACATCAACTTCCTGTTTACCGACTGAATGTTTTTACGAAACATATGGCATGGATTTACAAAATGTTCGTAACGTTTTTCTCAGCAACTACAAATCACAACTGCTTGATATTTGGTAACGAGCTTCAGCTTGGGGTTCTATACATTGTATACCATTTTCAGGTCTGTCACACATCAACTTCCTGTTTACCGACTGAATGTATTTACGAAACATAATGTGGATTTTGACACCTTTCAAGAAGCAAAATACTATTTCAAAATGACAGTTTACCAGGATGCTATTTGAGATCCCTGGGGAGAGACACTGCTCTTTACTTGTTTCAGGGTTAATTATTTGTTGAAGTGAACAGTCATAAGTGTCCTATTCCTTCAATTGCTTGCATTCTGATAAGCGGGGGGGATACGCAAGTGAGCAGTAGCTCACAGTTGATCTTGTTTTCTCGAAGTTCTCTAACTGCTGTTTAAAATCGTCAAGCCAGTGATGCTCATTATCTCATCTGCCATGGCGTAGCATACATCATCCGTCCACAATTCGGTTAAATCGTATCTCCTCTGTCAATTCTCCACAGATTTCCGATTTTTGTTTGAAAGAACTCTTCACGCTGCACAAAACTTGGTCGTTGCTTTGTCAATTTTTTTTTTTTGGTAATGAGTTCATTAGGCCAAATTAATGAATTTTCCAGGCCTCTCACTAGAATTGTATCTCCTCTCTCATTTCTCTTCTGATTCCAGTTCTGATCAATGTTTTGGGTAGATCTTCCCTTGAGGAACAAAACTTGGTCGTTTGTTTGTTGATTTTCCTGTTGTAAACAATTTAACAACTTTGCTTATTTTCAGGTAAATCGTATCTCCTCCCTCAGTTCTCAGTGTATTTCAGTTCTGATTGTTTTGTTTGAAAGAACTAGTCATTCTGCACAACACTTGGACATTGTATTACCAAATTTTGCTAACAAACCGGTAATTACGTCAACTTAAGCTTTAAGAATTTTACAGTTTGTCGTGGAGGTTGGTCCTCCCTCACATTGTCACATTTCAGTTCTGTTTGATGTTTTGGTAGTCATGGTTGTTTTGATGCCAGGCCAGATGAGCTACAACGTCCATGACGTTCTGTTTAAATTATAAAACTACAGTCAAGTGGATGGAAGTATAACATGCACAAAATGATCTCCTCAGGTGCCTGGTCATTGATGAAGCCGACCGCATGGTTGAAAAAGGTCATTTTGCTGAGCTTGAGAACTTGCTGGAGATGCTCAACACGTCCCAGGCCAACCCAAAGAGACAGACCTTTGTGTTCTCCGCTACACTAACCATGATCCACAGCCTCCCTGCCCGAGTGCTGCGCAAGAAGGGAAAGAAGCTGGAGCAACGCAGCAAGCTGGAGGTGCTCATGGAGAAAGTAGGGATCAAAGGCAAGCCGAAAGTGATTGACCTCACCCGGAAAGAAGCCACAGTGGAAACGCTGACCGAAACGAGGATCCACTGTGACAAGGATGAGAAAGATTATTATCTCTACTACTTTCTGCTGCAGTACCCTGGGCGCACTATGGTGTTCGCCAACAGCATTGACTGCATCAAGAGGCTTAATTCACTACTAACTATTTTGGATTGCACCCCACTACCACTGCATGCTAATATGCACCAGAAACAGCGGTTGAAAAACCTGGAGAGATTTGCTGAGAGGGAAAGGTGAGACACAGTCACTTCTCTCTGTATTATGTACTTTTTTTTTTTTTTTAAATAGTTTCATTCGATTCATGGTCAACATGGATCACTTGACCTGTTTTTAATAGCTGTTTAAGTTTTCTGTACTTCCTTGCAGTACCCTGGACAAAAATAAAATTGATAAATGGTTCATCTTCTTAAATTATGGAATTCTTTATTTTAAAATAGCTGTGTCCTTCTCACGACGGACGTTGCGGCTCGAGGGCTTGACATTCCAGATGTCCAGCATGTCATCCACTATCAAGTAACCCACCACTTCCAATAGATGTTACTTATCTTTCGAAAACTTACATTTGTGTCCTACTTGACCGTTTGTCTCATTCTGGAAAAGGTCCCACGAACTTCTGAGACCTATGTCCATCGGAGTGGACGTACAGCTCGTGCTGCAAAAGAGGGTCTAAGTTTGCTCCTGATTGGTCCAGATGATATGATGAATTATAAGAAAATCTATAGGACACTGAGCAAGGATGAGGACCTTCCAATGTTTCCTGTTCAGAACAAATGCATGACTGCAATTAAGGTATAAAGACTAACTTCATATAGGACTCTTAAAAGGGAAAGTGGGATCATCAAATCTCCGTTTCCTTGTGCAGGGATGAGTGGGTGGTCACCAAAAAAGCAGAAAACAAGATGGCGCCCGAAGCCAGGGGTCTGGGAGGGATACCCTCCCAGGAAAACTTTGAAAAATAAGGCCTTAAAAAAACACTTTTCCTGCAATCTGAGCTGTAGTAGATAAAAAATCTGTTGTCTTTTTTAATATATTTACATGAAAATATGTTTCAAATCAATGAGTATTGTTTGAATTCAAAATAAAATCACATTCTACATTCAAGGGTATGGTTATAATTTATGATCAACAAAAATGACAAACTAAATTCACATTAAACGTAAGTTTTGTTAATTATCAAAATGTTCATATATTAAATAAAATTTCTTAGCATTAATTCAGATTTACTGACCATCATATACATGTTCAATGTATTAAATCAAACGAATGCTAAGTTTATGGGATAATGTCTATGTACACTTTATACAATTATTTATAGTTCATAGTCACTTCTCATTTAATCATTTCGACGACGACTTTAGCCTTTCGGCCAAAGACAAAAGCTTGTCAGACCTCTCTCTGTTTTTTATACCAGCATTGATTTCACGTACCTTTGCTTCGTCTCGCTTGTCAGTTGTATTCGGCATTTTGAGTAAAAAAGCCGATACGAAAGAGAAACGTATTTTTGAAGCGCAGCGACGATGAACATGTGCAAGTTTCGATAAAATGGAACAGATGCGGGTACTTTTGTAAGAACTGTTATGATTGGCTTTTGTTCCCTCCCACACTCTTGTAAGAACTGTTATGATTGGCTATCATGCTCTCGCCAGCGATGTTTTGGCCAATTACATTGTAGATAACACGTATTCTACCGCGAGACTTAAGATGGCGAAAATGTAAACATGTAACATCGTCGTACGCTTGAGTATCACGAAGGAACATACCCCAACCCCCCTCAATGATGAAAAAAAAAAAAATCAACGGATTTGGCATAATATCGATTTTTGCTCAGAAAAAGCGGAAATCCGCCGAAAAGCGGAAAACTCTCATCCCTGCTTGTGTATCTGTGACCGGAATATTTACGCATTTTACATTATTGGGATGCTATTTCAGAATACAGCTTTATAGAATTTGACTAGGAAATTTCTGTGGCAGTAAAATTGACTCAAGTGTTTGGTAACCACTGATCAATTTTACAGGGACGTGTTGATGTGGCAAGAAAAATAGAAAAGATTGAATACTACAACAGCCGCCAGAAGCAGCACAATTCTTGGTTCAGGCAGGCGGCAGAGGAAATGGACATTGACCTTGATGATGACTTGCTTTTGGGTTAGTATTGTTGAGCTGTAAACGTATTCTGCTGTGTTGATTTGTGCTTTAAAAGGGCCCTGTTACCAGGTAATAATTGGGTTTTATATCTTGCAGGAGGAGGCAATGATGAAGAGATTGAAAGAGAGCAACAGAAACATGTGAAAGGCTTAAAGAAACACCTGAAGCACCTGCTCTCACAGCCAGTCTTCAAAGCCCACATGAAAACTAAATACCCTACTCAGATGGGCAAACTTCAGCTGCCTGAGCTACCTTTGGCCAAAGAAACGGCTCTCCTTAGTGTGACCAACCAAAAACAGAAAGACAAACAAAAGAAGCAGAAATGGAAACAGCAACAAGTGTAGTGATATTTATAGTAGTTGATGATTAACTTTTAAAAAAAAAAGTCAAGGCTTTTTATTCCATTAGTGATCCATGTCTTTATGTACTTTTGTATTTAGGACATTGTCACCATAACAGAACAGTTTCTTATTTATTGGCAACGAAAAATTTAACATTAAAAAAAAGTTTCAAAGATTGTTACTGGCAAATTGCATGATTTTTAAAGAAATATTCACTTCCAAGAAGATATTCGTCCAAAAATGTTTGGTCCAAGCACTATTTCCGGTGTTCTCTGTGCTTGTAAAGAATGTTATAGTGAGCTGCCTTGTAGAGAAGATATAGAGAAGGTTGGGATCCCTCAGGAATGGTGTGGTATATAAGGTGGCCATTACTGCCTTCCATGGATATAATACACAGACTAATGTCCAGCTCCTCACATAAAGCCAGGATCTCCACATGATCACATTCCATCGCCATGACTTCTACTGCCTAAGAAACCACAAGTGCATCAAAACATGGGAAATGTCATCTGATAACTGTAGGAGACAGTAGTAGAGCTCACCTGAGTACAGTAAACCTTTAAATTTGGTGCTTCTACAAAGTGCTGGAAGAAATCAGCATGGTTCTGTAGGTGGGCCGAAGTGATCAGCCTCAAGTACTGGACCATGCTGTCTGAGGTAGCCTGGTCATTAAAAAGGCTTAACAGAGTCCCTTCACAGGAATCTGTTTCAAGTTGCTCCAGTACACCATTAAACTTCAGGAAAAAAAAAAGATGACAGGATTTTTGTTTTGAACCAAGGTATGTGGTTGAGCATCCAGGATGACAGTGTAGATGTTCTGGTGGTTTGAGGTCCAGGATCAGATCATATATATGTACTTACAGTGTTAAGTAATTGTTTAAAAGCACTTTCATGAAATCCAGCTTTTAGCAGCATTTGATGACTTCTTATCAGCTTGTCCCTAAATCTGAGAAATTAAACAATTCATAGACTCACTGTTAGTTACTGGTTAAACATAGTGGTGCTTGAAAGTTTGTGAACCCTTTAGAGAGTTTTCTATATTTCTACATAAATATGACCTAAAACAGATTTTCACAAGTCCTAAAAGTACATAAAGAGAACCCAGTTAAACAAAGAGACAAATATTAGACTTGGTCATTTATTTATTGAGGAAAATGATCCAATATTGTGTATCTGAGTGGCAAAAGTATGTGAACCTCTAGGATTAGCAGTTAATTTGAAGGTGAAATTAGTCATGTGTTTTCAATCAATGGGATGACAATCAGGTGAAAGTCTGATCTTCACAACACGTTTGTGGAAGTACATGGCACAAACAAAGGAGCTTTCTGAGGATCTCAGAAAGTGTTGTTGATGCTCATCAGGCTGGAAAAGGTGACAAAACCATCTCTAAAGAGAGTTTGGACTCCACCAATCCACAGTCAGACAGATTGTGTACAAATGGAGGAAATTCAAGACCATTGTTACCCTCCCCAGGAGTGGTCAACCAACGAAGATCACTCCAAGAGCAAGGCGTGCAATAGTCAGCGAGGTCACAAAGGACCCCAGGGTAACTTTAAGCAACTGAAGGCCTCTCTCACATTAATGTTCATGAGTCCACCATCAGGAGAACACTGAACGACAATGGCAGGGTTGCAAGGAGAAAGCAGAGGAGAAAGGGATTATTCCTGGTTAAATAAAAGGTAAACAAACAAAGCCACTGCTCTCCAAAAAGAACATTGCTGCTCGTCTGCAGTTTGCTAAAGATCACATGGACAAACCAGAAGGCTACTGGAACAATGTTTTGTGGACAGATGAGACCAAAATAGAACTTTTTGGTTTAAATGAGAAGCGTTATGTTTGGAAAAAGGAAAACACTGCATTCCAGCAGAACCACCTTATCCCATCTGGGAAACATGGTGGTGGTAGGATCATGGTTTGGGCCTGTTTTGCTGCATCTGGGCCAGGACGGCTTGCCATCATTGATTGGAACAATGAATTCTGAATTATACCAGCAAATTCTAAAGGAAAATGTCAGGACATCTGTCCATGAACTGAATCTCAAGAGAAGGTGGGTCATGCAGCAAGACAACGACCCTAAGCACACAAGTCATTCTACCAAAGAATGGTTAAAGAAGAATAAAGTGAATGTTTTGGAACGGCCAAGTCAAAGTCCTGACTTTAATCCAATCGAAATGTCGCGGAAGGACCTGAAGCGAGCAGTTCATGTGAGGAAACCCACCAACATCCCAGAGTTGAAGCTGTTCTGTACGGAGGAATGGGCTAAAATTCCTCCAAGCCGGTGTGCAGGACTGATCAACAGTTACCGGAAACGTTTAATTGCAGTTATTGCTGCACAAGGGGGTCACACCACATACTTTTGCCACTCACAGATATGTAATAGGCGGCACGGTGGTGTAGTGGTTAGCGCTGTCGCCTCACAGCAAGAAGGTTCAAGCCCCGGGGCCGGCGAGGGCCTTTCTGTGTGGAGTTTGCATTTTCTCCCCGTGTCCGCGTGGGTTTCCTCCGGGTGCTCCGGTTTCCCCCACAGTCCAAAGACATGCAGGTTAGGTTAACTGGTGACTCTAAATTGACCGTAGGTGTGAATGAGAGTGTGAATGGTTGTCTGTGTCTATGTGTCAGCCCTGTGATGACCTGGCGACTTGTCCAGGGTGTACCCCGCCTTTCGCCCGTAGTCAGCTGGGATAGGCTCCAGCTTGCCTGCGACCCTGTAGAAGGATAAAGCGGCTTGAGATAATGAGATGAGAATGAGATATGTAATATTGGATCATTTTTCCTCAATAAATAAATGACCAAGTATAATATTTTTGTCTCATTTGTTTAACTGGGTTCTCTTTATCTACTTTGAGGACTTGTGTGAAAATCTGATGATGGTTTAGGTCATTTTATGTCGAAAGTTATCCAGTGTAAATAAATGAATGTACCTTTGTAGAGCACTCTGACTGTGTAACAAGCTTTCTAGAAGTGTAAAGCAGAGAGCCCTGTAGAAACAGTTCCCATCTCCTTTAACTCTGCGGATAAAGCCAAACTGCTGGCAGATGTCCTATACAAACCAACAGGAAGTGTGTGATGACAGCAGTGGTTAAATGTTTCGTGTAGAGACAGGCATTAGTTACATAAAATCATCATTTTAAGGACACGTCATACCTGGTATTTCTTAACTTCAGACTCTTCCACTGTCTCACTTGAAGTCGCATCTTTAATGGAGACTAATCTGGACGCGTCCATCTGATCTGAAACAGCAGGGGTTGCACGACCTGCTAATATTATTACGTCATACATAACGCGACACAACTTCTAGACATTCTGATTGTACTTGTGTTTACTGTATTGGATTTAATCAACCATGCACTCGCTTTTAAACACTTACATTATACGGTTTTCACTCTGAGATGTGATCACGGTTAATTCCCAAAAACACAAGATGAAAGTCGGTCTCTATCGAAAGCTCCACAGAAAACAAATGGTATCTTCCATGATGATGATGTAAAACACCTGCACGCGCTCTACCGAATGTTTCTTTGAGCAGCTGCGAACATTCGGGAATGTTTTGCTGCTACCGGATGCACGAGCGCGTGTCCTTCTTAAAGGGACAGAACGATTTTAAAAGAGAAAGTAATTAAAAGTCATTAAAATTAGCTTACAAGCTGTTATTTTACGAGTCGTTTATGGGGGGAGAACGTACACAGTACACTCCAACGGAATTCATACTTTTCGCCTTTTGGTTATTTTGATGGTGATGTAATCTATCGAACGGCAGGGGGCGCCAGAATTCAGTCAGGTGCTTGAACACACAGCAAATGTAGCTGCACAATGAAAGCACAACTTTATTCGTCACACACTTGTGAAATTCCTCTCTGCATTTAACCCATCTGAAGCAGTGAACACACACCAGTGTTGCCAGATGTACGATAATTGTCGTGTTTGTACGATAATTTTGCCCTCTGTACGATGTACGATCAATAATGGGAAAAAATCTGAAATGTACGATAATTTCAAAGTTTTCAGTTGGTTGTCCGAACATGCATCCCTCTTTGACCCCCAAGAATCATTTCGCAGGCTTTCCGCTCAGGCGCCATCAAAAGATATACACAGAACGCACACACGTAACCACGTACACGTAGCCATAGAAATGTATGCATCATTACTACACACAACTTTTGAGCCTAGCAGCTAAGCGAGAAGAGAGAAACTGTCGACAAAGAGACGTAAAAAGAAAAGTGCCTAAATGAGTTCAGAAAACGAAGGGGAGGACGAAAGTGGAGGAGCAAAGAGAAAGGCAGCATCCGAAGAGCAACGGAAAAGTAAGCACAGGCCACAGACTTACCGGACAGAGTGGGAGAAAGATCCTAAATTTTCCAGATGGCTAAAACCTGTGCCGGGAAATGATGCTAAGGCATATTGCCGTTGTTGCAACATTGAAATGGTAGCAGAGAGCACAGTTTTGAGAAACCACGAAAAGTCGAAGGAGCATTCAGAAAAAAAGAAAAAGCTTGCACCATCTCAGAAGTCAATAGTACACTGCCTACAAAAACCACCTGAAAAACAAAAATTAGACGAGGCTGTGAAGAGTGCAGAGATCAAGCTTGCAGGCGTCATGGCAGAGCACAATGTGGCTGTGAGAAATTCTGACCATTTGGTCTTAGTCTTAAAGGACATTTTCAAAGATTCACAGATTGCCCAAAACATGACCCTTGGACGCATGAAAACGACTGCCATAACAAAACATGTGATTGGTGATTGTTATGCCGAGAGCCTTGCTGAAATTCTGAAAACTAAGAAATTTAGTGTGTTGATTGATGAGTCAACTGACATTGGCAATGTGAAAACACTGTGTGTCGTCATGCGTGGCATCGGATGACGACAGCGACCTGGAGGTTGAATTCGAATCTTTCTAGTCTTACGGTAATTGTGCATTTACTTTCTCTTTGTGTCATAGTTTTCCCTTTACTACGGGAATATTGCGAATTACTGTTTAAAAATTTAAGTAATATTCTTTGGAAATTAAAATACAGCTAAAATAACTATATTGTATGCGTTTTGTTTGTGTACGATAATTTCTCACAAAAAACGATAATTTTGAGATTTTGGTACGATACTTGCATATTTCCTATCTGGCAACACTGACACACACACACACACACACACACACATACCCAGAGCAGTGGGCAGCCATGCTAACAGCACCCGGGAGCTAGGTGCCTCGCTCAAGGGCACCCCAGACCAAGGCCGTCCCATATTAACCTAACCGCATGTCTTTGGACTGTTGGGGAAACCGGAGCAGACATGAGGAGAAAGGCCCCCGCCGACCACTGAGCTCGAACGCAGAACCTTCTTGCTGTGAGGCGACTGTGCTAACCACTTACACCACCGTGCGGCACGTCCATACCGAACATCTCAAGTTTATATTTGATGAATATTACCATTTATGGGCGGCACAGTGGTGTAGTGGTTAGCACTGTCACCTCACAGCAAGAAGGTCCTGGGTTTCGAGCCCAGCGGCCAACTGGGGCCTTTCTGTGTGGAGTTTGCATGTTCTCCCCATGTCTGTGTGGGTTTCCTCCAGGTGCTCTGGTTTCCACCACAGTCCAAAGACATGCAGGTTAGGTTAATTGGTGGCTCTAAATTGACCGTAGGTGTGAATGTGAGTGTGAATGGTTGTTTGTCTGTATGTCTCAGCCCTGCGATGACCTGGCGACTTGTCCAGGGTGTACCCCGCCTCTCGCCCATAGTCAGCTGGGATAGGCTCCAGCTTGCCTGGGACCCTGGAGAACAGGATAAGTGGCTACAGATAATGGATGGATGGATTACCACTTATTTTTTTCGCAGTCCGGTTTCCATCAAATCGTACACTCTGATTGGCTTGCAAGCAGTCCGGAATTCTACGATCCGGACCCCGGTTATGGACCTTTGGCAACTTGCTTGTTCACAACAACAACAACAACAAAAACATAGTAGCAATTTTTTGTCAACATTTATTTTTGCATTTCTCAGTACAATAGCATTAATTTTACAGCATGGATGGCAATAACGACAGTGTTCACAGCAAAAGCGAGTTTTACTACCCTGATGAAAATGAAATAAAAGAAAACATTTCAGGAGAAAGCCTAAAACAAGCTTGTAGCAGGTTTGTTCTAAATATGGTTTCCCTTTCGGGCGCTCTCATTTTCTGTTAGAATTTGGAAAAGAAAAAAATAAATATATTATTTACCAGCTTAAGCTCGGTCTGTATCGTAAAATACCGTGACCTCAGCCTTGAAAATACTGACCTTGGCCCAGAGGCCTCAGTCAGAATTTTCAAGACCTTGGTCACAGTATTTCACGATATGGACCTCCCAGCTGGCAAATAATATATACATAATTTTAAAAAAAATTAAATAATTTTTAAATAAATCAAATTGCCTCTCTATTTGAGAAGTTTTTAATTATGAAATACTCCACACAGTTATATTTTTCACTAGTTTCTATTCTTTTATTTAAATTAGCAAAAAACACAATTTACAATTCACAATATAATATTTTGGGTTAAGGCCAACATTTACCTTTGCTCTAGTTTTGTCTCCTCAAAGGAAGGCATGCATGCTAATCTAATCTCACAGCATAGTTATCATGTTTGTTAGAAAATATGGCCACTACATTCTTTGAACAATAAAGAATGCACAGCTGGAACATTCCTCTGAATTCACTCTTTTTATATTCCTTCCTTTCCTGAAAATTTACTGTCTAGAACTTCCAGTTAATGGCGCTGCATTTGTGTACTGTCTTGCAATAGTTTTTGTGACGTATACAGTACTGCACAAAAGTCTTAGGCACCCAATTTTTTTTTCTTCATACAAACTTTCCAGGCAGGCAAGCTGGAGCCTATCCCAGCTGACTACGGACGAAAGGCTGGGTACACCCTGGACAAGTCACCAGGTCATCACAGGGCCGACACATAGACACAGACAACCATTCACACTCACATTCACACCTACGGTCAATTTAGAGTCACCAGTTAACCTAACCTGCATGTCTTTGGATTGTGGGGGAAACCGGAGCACCCGGAGGAAACCCATGCAGACACGGGGAAAACATGCAAACTCCACACAGAAAGGTCACTGGGCTCAAACCCAGAACCTTCTTGCTGTGAGGCGACTCTGCTAACCACTTACACCACTGTGTCGCCCATACTGTACAAACTTTGTTATAGATTTCTGTTTTATGATTTCTACATTATCGAGTCAGTACAAAACTATTTTAGAGTTCCAAACATTCATTTTCCAGCACAAAATTAAATGTTACACACAAAAAAAGTTTGTATCTGAGCAGCATTTGACACAGACTACTTTTCAGATTAAAGAAAACCTAATGAAGGCTACTGGGTTTTGCTTGAAAACGAAGAAGGAAGTGTGACAAAGTATCCAGAAGAACTGTGGTTGGTTCTGCAACATGCTCAGTAAAACCTACAGCTCATTTCCTTATAAAACTACACTCATTGTACCTGAGACTACGTTTTTTTGTTTTGTTTTTTTAAGTAAAGGGTCATCTCACACCAAATATTGACTTTTGACAAATTGACAAATATTGTTTCATTTATTATGGCTTACTGCTGTTTATAGTATTTATTTTAATGTTGAAACATCTAATTTAATTATTTTTAAGCTATTTTTGGTCTTCAGCATTTCTGTACATGTGTCTAAGACTTTTGCACAGTACTATATGTATAATACATATTGCACACAAGGTGGGAAATTGCAGATATTTCTTTCTTTCCTTCATTTCATACCTCAAGGGTGGGTTACAAATGGCTAATTCTTGATGTCTCTTGTTACCAGTCACAAATGTGTTTTATTGCATAATTTTGGAGGAGCTCAGCAGAGGTGGGTTTCCCAAAAGCCTCTTCACACTAAGAGCATCTTAACTAGCAAAGCGAGCGTTCATGGCGCTGCTTGTTCTATAATTTAACTCTTTATCCCTTAAAGCAGTTGCTACAGCCACCCTTGTACTGTATATGTACAGTATATACTGTTCACCCTTAGAACATATTTACAAGAAAAAAGTCTAAAGACAAGGTTTTGACAAGGTTTTAGACAAGGCGTCATATGTTGTCATTATGGGATATACACGGGGTCGTCGTATGTCGTTATTAAGGGGTAAAGAGTTAACGATGATCTTTGTGCTGCTATGCTTTTGGGAAACTTAGGCCAGTTCATTTTCGCCGGTTTTGCTACTGCTCTTGAAGTTAATTTTACTCGAGCTGTTTATAGTCAGGGCTGGTCCTTTTCTTGCTCCGTGTCTGCTCCTCGTCTTCAATTCTGAACTGGAGTCTGTTATCTGCAGTGCTCTCCTCTCTGTATCCGCTGTCTCCAGAATGAACTCCTGCAGAAACAGTTATGAGCAGACTTAATTTTGAGTTTTCCCATAATAAGAATGGCAGACTGCGATTCATGCACTCAATGTGTTCTAAGGGACACAAATAATCTATATTTATTGCATTTTTGAAACCTTTATCATGTCCATCATGGTGAGCAAGTCCATTCCTTGTAAAGGTCCATAGTGTTGCAGGTGGCATTGCTGCGCAAGATTTTTCACCGCTAACAAAAGATACCCAATCTCCTCAATCTACCCGCACACAAGAAACAAAGCTTTAAATTAGCTAGAGATGTTATTTGGGGAAACATAAAAATCTTGATCTGCATATTTACAAGCCTACGTTACAATCCATTAACACAGTAATGCAGAAATTATACATCAGATATCAGACCTGGCCTCGAGACTGGTCATGCTGAATATACAGGGTCATCTCTAGTTGTTTATTCTTCTCTCTGATTTGATCCCACTGGGTCTGCAGTTCTGACAGCTTCTTATGGAACATCTATCTCCAGGAATAAAATATACAGACCGTCAAATTGTGTGGTATACTACATGAAAGAAAGTAAACATTATCACAAATTACAATTGCAATAAGTGCATGTCAGCCCTGTGATGACCTGGCGACTTGTCCAGGGTGTACCCCGCCTTTCGCCCGTAGTCAGCTGGGATAGGCTCCAGCTTGCCTGCGACCCTGTAGAAGGATAAAGCGGCTACAGATAATGAGATGAGATGAGATGAATAAGTGCATGCCACATACAAGCCTGCTTGTGCTGTGCTCCATTTTAAGTGAATCCAGGTTGCATCGGCCCTCGTTTAGTTCCTCTGCCAGACTGGTAAGACATTGCAACAAGTCCTGCTGAGTGATCGACAAGGTCTCGTGGCGTCTGATGATGGGCATCACCAAAGAATCTGAGCCATATTCTAAATAAGCTGCACAGACGGGCATGCAATGCACATCCTCATGAGCAAGAAAGGCTACAGCAAGTTCAGTGTTCTACACAAGTCAGATTTGGATATTAATCTGATAAATGTTGGTTATATATTATAGCCAATGTACATTTTTTACCCTCTGGTAGTAAATCAAGACTCTTCATCATATACTCTTCATAAATCTTATATTTATCAACCCATTCTTTTAATTGCTGTTGCCTGTGGATAAAAAGTAAAAAAACAACAACACACATTTAATAATATGGCCTGAAATGAGACAACAGTTGTCAAAGATTATTTCTGTCTTTTCACAAATTCCTTACCGGATCTGAAGCTGCTCAAGTTCTTCATATAGTTTAGATTTCTCCTCTTCCTTCAGCTCATTCTCTTTTTTCTCTCGTTGGTATTTCTTCAGGGCACGCTGTCGCTTTACCGCATTTTCCTCCACAAACTTTTCAAACTTCAGTGCCCTCTCTTTCGTCTGTGGAAGAGACGCAATTCCTCGTCTAATTAATGCTTTCCAAGGTTCAGCCGATGTAGGTTTTAAGATGTTTTTGGCTATTGATATTTTAAAATCTGATGCACTATCAATAATTTATTGATTTGCAGTCATTAACTTCATGCGACATCAGAACTGTCATCCGATGAACTTACTGATGAATTCCAATTAGGTGCATCAAAATATGAAAAAACCTGAATTTCCTTGGCACCTTAATTAATCCAACTTACTTCTTCTTGTTTTTCCAGAAGTGCTGCCCTTCTCTGTTCCAGAGCCTGCATGCGATCTTTGAACTCGAGACGTTTCTGATTTAACTGCCTGTTTACATCATCCAACTGCACCTGCGTCTTCAATACCAGCGTCCTTTGAAGAGTGTTGACACCCGTTTTCAGGATTCTGTTAGATGACTGCACATTAGTACACAAGGTTAGAGACTGTAGAAGTATGTTATCCACATGTGCTGTCATGAAAGTGCTGTAAATGTTAGTGTTATTTTGAAATTGCCATGCAGAAACTGGAATGTTCAAATAAGAGGTCAAGATCAAGGAAGTCATTGTGCTCATATTATTTATAGGACAGGGTGAACTCTGGGACCATACAGTGTTTGCAGTCTTGACTTCAACATTTTCTGTCATTAATTGAATACTTTTGAGAAATGCATTAGGGATTTCTGAAATCTCTTATCAGATCAGTAGAAAAATCTGGATGCATACTCACAGGAGATATGATGAACCATTTAGCATTCATTGTGCCAAAATATTTTTGCCCATATACAGTGGTGCTTGAAAGTTTGTGAACCCTTTAGAATTTTCTATATTTCTGCATAAATGTGACCTAAAACAACATCAGATTTTCACACAAGTCCTAAAAGTAGATAAAGAGAACCCAGTTAAACAAATGAGACAAAAATATTATACTTGGTCATTTATTTATTGAGGAAAATGATCCAATATTACATATCTGTGAGTGGCAAAAGTATGTGAACCTTTGTTTTCAGTATCTGGTGTGACCCCCTTGTGCAGCAATAACTGCAAACTGCAACTAAATGTTTCCGGTAACTGTTGATCAGTCCTGCGCACCGGCTTGGAGGAATTTTAGCCCATTCCTCCATACAGAACAGCTTCAACTCTGGGATGGTGGTGAGTTTCCTCACATGAACTGCTCGCTTCAGGTCCTTCCACAACATTTCGATTGGATTAAGGTCAGGACTTTGACTTGGCCATTCCAAAACATTAACTTTATTCTTCTTTAACCATTCTTTGGTAGAATGACTTGTGTGCTTAGGGTCGTTGCCTTGCTGCATGACCCACCTTCTCTTGAGATTCAGTTCATGGACAGATGTCCTGACATTTTCCTTTAGAATTCGCTGGTATAATTTAGAATTCATTGTTCCATCAATGATGGCAAGCCGTCCTGGCCCAGATGCAGCAAAACAGGCCTGAACCATGATACTACCACCACCATGTTTCACAGATGGGATAAGGTTCTTATGCTGGAATGCAGTGTTTTCCTTTCTCCAAACATAACGCTTCTCATTTTAACCAAAATGTTATATTTTGATCTCATCCGTCCACAAAACACTCAGTGCGTTTACATGCACATCCAAATCGAGCTACTGTCGGTAATCGAGCTAAGGGCCCCAGCAGAGGTGCCAGAGAAATCCAATCCTACATGCACACAAGTTAATCGAGCTATTGTGTGAGGTACATTGTGCACCCGAGCCACAGGTGGTGCTACACGCCCCATCGTGTTGGTACACTTCCGGTTGTCGTCATGAAGAAGAGCTATTAAAGAGTATAAACAAAGTTATCAGCAGTGTTGCCAGATACTGCTGACGTTTTCCAGCCCAAAACATGTTCAAATCCGCCAGACTGCACTTAAAACCGCCCAATCTGGCAACACTGGCAGTTCTGTGTTCACAAGTTCCGTGTTCAAGCTGTTAGGCTTGCTCTAACAGACTGTATGGCTACAAACTGTCCTGCGCAGACCACTGTTTTGTAAGACGACTTATTTTGCACAATTGTATATTTTTCTAAAGTCCATTTTTTGCTTACAAACATTTTTTTTTCTAAAGTCCATTTTTTGCTTACAATTTAACTTATGTCTTAATAAACACACAAAAAGTTCAATTGTTTTGTTTTTATTGACATTCTTCAGATGTTGGACATCTATACACACACACACACACACACACACACACACACACACACACACACACACACACAAATACAGTGACCTGTTTATGTACACAATTCACAGCTATGCAACAGCTGTACAGATGTATTTGGTGATACAGTAAGTGAGCTAAATTTTAACAGTGCAAACAATGCCACAAAAAGAAAAGATTCATGCCGTTGTCATGCCGACTGAGGCTGTTGTGTTTCCCGCTTGTGGTCTCGTCACTCGTCACTTCCGGAAGGGGCAGTGCTGAAGTAAGTAGCTCGAATACGTAGCTCAATAGGGTATACATGCACTAAGTAGCTCGGCAGAAATCGCATAATCTAGGTCGTGTAGCTCGATTCTGAGAAATCAAGTTCGGTTCAATTTCAGCCGAATTAAGGTGTATACATGGCATTTTGAACTTTGATTTCAGTCGAGCAACGGCAGAAATTCGATTCTCTCTATGTGCATGTAAACGCACTGACTGTTCCAGTAGCCTTCTGGCTTGTCCATGTGATCTTTAGCAAACTGCGGAAGAGCAGCAATGTTCTTTTTGGAGAGCAGTGGCTTTCTCCTTGCAACCCTGCCATGCACACCATTGTTGTTCAGTGTTCTCCTGATGGTGGACTCATGAACATTAATATTAGCCAGTGTGAGAGAGGCCTTCAGTTGCTTAGAAGTTACCCTGGGGTTCTTTGTGACTGTGCCGACTATTACACACCTTGCTCTTGGAGTGATCTGTGTTGGTCAACCACTCCTGGGAAGGGTGACAATGGTCTTGAATTTCCTCCATTTGTACACAATCTGTCTGACTGTGGATTGGTGGAGTCCAAACTCTTTAGAAATGGTTTTGTAACCTTTTCCAGCCTGATGAGCATCAACAATGCTTTTTCTTAGGTCCTCAGAAATCTCCTTTGTTCGTGCCATGATACACTTCCACAAACACATGTTGTGAAGATCAGACTTTGATAGATCCCTGTTCTTTAAATAAAACGGGGTGTCCGCTCACATCTGATTGTCATCCCATTGATTGAAAATGCCTGACTCTAATTTCACCTTCAAATTAACTGCTAATCCTAGAGGTTCACATACTTTTGCCACTCACAGATACATAATACTGGATCATTTTCCTCAATAAATAAATGACCAAGTCTAATATTTTTGTCTCATTTGTTTAACTGGGTTCTCTTTATCTACTTTTAGGACTTGTGTGAAAATCTGATCATGTTTTATGCAGATATTTATGCAGAAATATAGAAAATTCTAAAGGGTTCACAAACTTTCAAGCATCACTGTATAGTAATCTAAAATAATAATAATAATAATAATAATAATAATAATAATAATAATAATAATAATAATAATAAATCTGCAGGATTTTCTTCCCAATACGTCATTCATTCATCCACCTATCTTCAGCAACTGTGGTTCACCCATTACAGCAGTTCCAGGGCCTATTCTAGGAGCATTAGGTTCAATAATGCAGAAAAACACCCTGCATTGGTCTCCATTACAGCACAAAACTCCATGTAAATAGAATACTTTGTGTTTCGCTATTAATCAGTAAGCACACTGTCTGTATCTAAGTATTTTTTTGGTTTTTAAATATTCCACCTCATTTAACACTTAATTCAACTTATCAACTTTTAACCAAAGTCTTCAGGCCATAGAAATAATTTTCATTTCAGGCCTTACGTTTGATACTCCTGCTTAGTCGACTTAATTTTTTTTAATGCAACTTATATGTCATCATTAGGACTTGTCTTGGCTTCTGAAGATAAGATAGTTTGGAACATAAACAAGTCACAATGTCCCATATTGCAATGTATTAATTTAGATAATAAAAATAAAGAAAAACATAATGCAACTGCAGTCTTTTAATGTTAACACACTAGATACTATTAACATTTATTAATGCATATTCGCAGTTTATGTCAGCGTTTTATTACAGTTTGTTTAATAAGTTTCAGTATTTTCTCAAACACCTAAATAATAATAATAATAAGAAGAAGAAGAAGAAGAAGAAGAAGAAGAAGCCTTTATTTGTCACACATACACTCAAGCACAGACTTAAGCCCACAGTGAAATTCAGCCTCTGCATTTAACCCATCTGAAGCAGTGAACACACACATGCACACACAAGTGAGCAATCAGCACACACACACACACACACACACACATATATATATATATATCCAGAGCAGTGGGCAGCACCCACTACAGCACCCAGGGAGTAGTTGGAGGTTAGGTGCCTTGTTCAAGGGCACTTCAACCCAAGGCTGCCCCATGTTAACCTAATCACATGTCTTTGGACTGTTGGGGAAACCAGAGCACCCAGAGGAAACCCACGCAGACATGGGAAAAACATGCAAACTCCACACAGAAAGGCCCCCTTCGGCTGCTGGGCTCGAACCCAGAACCTTCTTGCTGTGAGACGACTGTGATACTTGTTTTATTTGACAAGTGTGGTCCATATACAATTTAATTACTATTAGGAACACTTTATGCTTCACAGATTTATAGGTTTAAGATGAAAAATAAGATAATCCTGTCATTCACCTGCCACCTGTGTCTTGGTCTGGGGCACTTTTTTTTTTTTGCCCTGCTCTGTGCCATCTTATCCATCAGCCCATGAAATTTTGATCGCATGGTGTCATTTTTAAGGCTTAGTCTTCTTCTTCTGGCTGCTCCCGATTAGGGGTCGCCACAGCGGATCTTTCATCTCCATTGCTCCCTGTCTTCCGCATCCTTCTCTACCACACCTGCCACTTTCATGTCCTTTCTCACCACATCCATGTATCTCCTCTTTGGCCTTCCTCGTTTTCGTGTGCCTGGCAGCTCCATCCTCAACATTCTCCTTCCCACATGCTCTGCATCTCTTCTCAGGACGTGCCCATACCATCTCCATCTCATCTCTCTTAGCTTAATTCCCAAGCTCTCTACATGTGCTGTCCCTCTGATGTGCTCGTTCCTTATCCTGTCCAACCTCCCATCGCAAACCTTAACATCCTCAACTCCGCCACCTCCGACTTTGCCTCCTGTCTCTTCGTTAAGGGTACGGTCTCCAATCCGTACATCACAGCTGGTCTCACTACTGTCTTCTACATCTTAGCTTTCACTTTTGCTGGGACTTTCTGATCACAAATGACTCCTGAAATCCTTCTCCAACTGCTCCACCGTGCCTGCACTCTCTTTCTCACCTCACTATCGCAGCCCCCATTTTCCTGCACAGGTACTTGAATTCACCAACGTCTACTCCTTGCATCTTGACGCTGCTGTTCCCCTTCATTCCTCTTCGTTCCATTGCATACTTCCATCTCTCTAAACCCAGCTCAACCTCATTTCTACTTTCACCACATATCACAATATCCATTAAGGCTTAGTAATCATAATAAAAGCATATTATTACAGCATGACATACACGTGCTCAAGTGTCCCTTTGACCAGAGTTCATTCTGTAGTAAAGAGGAGGTGTAAACATGCATACCTGTGTTATGACAGGGATGTGTTTGACATTCTCTTCTTCTTCTCTGCTATGAGAAAGAAAGAAAGAAACTATTATGCAGATTAGCTTCGTGCATTTCTGTGGGTTATGTTCCCTGCAGCTGTAGCACCGTGTTTACAATTCACTTAATAACAGTTCAGTTATTTCCCCTTTATTCACTTTAGTTAAAGAATAACCTCATACCCGTGATCCTCTAACTGCGTTACAAAAATATTTTTCAGCCTGTTTTCCACTTTCAGTTGAAAACGCGGGTCGTCCTTATTCAGCAAAGGGAGAGAGAGTGTGCCCATTTTTGATGAGGTCTCCAGCCTGTTTTCTGGTGATTACTAAATTAAAAATGACCTAAAATACTCCAGAATCTTTACATTTAAATGTTCCTTCCGGGTTTTGTGTCGGTCTGAACTTGTGTTGCGTTGTTGCTAGGAGACCGCGGGACAGAAGGACGCAGAGCGTTTCCCCGTTGTCACAGCAACGACCCCAGAGGCCTTCTCTCTGTATCCTTATCATGCATTGTGCTCTGAAGAGCATCAGACATCTACACACTCTGTCTTTTAAAATGCGACATTTAAATGCAATGCACGCATCTATTTCCCCAAGTACACTTACAATGTAAGTTACCAGCTGTAGCTCATCTCATCTCATCTCATCTCATCTCATCTCATTATCTCTAGCCGCTTTATCCTTCTACAGGGTCGCAGGCAAGCTGGAGCCTATCCCAGCTGACTACGGGCGAGAGGCGGGGTACACCCTGGACAAGTCGCCAGGTCATCACAGGGCTGACACATAGACACAGACAACCATTCACTCTCATGGTCAATTTAGAGTCACCAGTTAACCTAACCTGCATGTCTTTGGACTGTGGGGGAAACCGGAGCACCCGGAGGAAACCCACGCGGACACGGGGAGAACATGCAAACTCCACACAGAAAGGCCCTCGCCGGCCCCGGGGCTCGAACCCAGGACCTTCTTGCTGTGAGGCGACAGCGCTAACCACTACACCACCATGCCGCCCCCCAGCTGTAGCTACTAATCACAATTTGTCACTCATCTGTCATTTACTACTGGTCCACCAGTGGCTGGATATTGACTGGATTCTCACACATGTACAGCATTTGGCAGGCACCCTTATCCAGACTTGCATTTATCTCATTTATACAACCAAGCGGATGACGGCCCAGCAGTGGCAGCTTGGCAGTGATGGGGTTTGAACTCATGACCTTCCAATCATTTTCATCCATCCATTGTTTATACTCATTCTGCTGAGGGTTATGAAGTGAGCTGGAGTCAATCCTAGCTGACTCCAGGTGAGAGGCGAGGTACATCCTGGGCAGGTCACCAATCTATCGCAAGGCTAACACAGAGAGAGACAGACAGCCAGTCACGCTCGCATTCACGTCTATGGGTAGTTTGGAGTAGCTTCTCATTTTGATTCTCACCAAATGCGTGCACACACCAGCTATGTTCCCTGATCTCTCCAGGGTTTTCAAATGCTTAGAGATGTAAAACTTTTGTTGACATTATAGTTACTCTGGTTAACCAAAGCTGGTGAGACCGAGGAGACTTGGGACAGTTTGTATTCCCTTAAATTAATTTCAACAAATCAGGTTCATGATTACATCAGAAGTTAGATGTTGCCGCTTAGACTAACCTACTTCCTTTGCAGCCACGAAACTGGACACTGCAGTAAGCTATGTACAGTGCAATATTTTTGAGAACCAAAATTTGTATTTTCTACTTCAGTCCACCTCCATTCTATGGTGTGATGTACGCTAATGAATTCGGGATTTTTTTACTGTATATAGTATTATTTATTAAACTTAAACTCTGGTGAAAAAGCATTTAAGGATTAATTTAGCATTCACTGTGCCAAAATATTTTTGCCCATATACAGTGGTGCTTGAAAGTTTATGAACCCTTTAGAATTTTCTATATTTCTGCATCAATGTGACCTAAAACATCATCAGATTTTCACACAAGTCCTAAAAGTAGATAAAGAGAACCCAATTAAACAAATGAGACAAAAATATTATACTTGGTCATTTATTTATTGAGGAAAATAATCCAATATTACATATCTGTGAGTGGCAAAAGTATGTGAACTTTTGCTTTCAGTATCTGGTGTGACCCCCTTGTGCAGCAATAACTGCAACTAAACGTTTCCGGTAACTGTTGATCAGTCCTGCACACCAGCTTGGAGGAATTTTAGCCCGTTCCTCCGTACAGAACAGCTTCAACTCTGGGATGTTGGTGGGTTTCCTCACATGAACTGCTCACTTCAGGTCCTTCCACAACATTTCGACTGGATTAAGGTCAGTACTTTGACTTGGCCATTCCAAAACATTAACTTTATTCTTCTTTAACTATTCTTTGGTAGAACGACTTGTGTGCTTAGGGTCGTTGTCTTGCTGCATGACCCACCTTCTCTTGAGATTGAGTTTATGGACAGATGTCCTGACATTTTCCTTTAGAATTCACTGGTATAATTCAGAATTCATTGTTTCATTAATGATGGCAAGCCATCCTGGCCCAGATGCAGCAAAACAGGCTCAAACCATGATACTACCACCAGCATGTTTCACAGATGGGATAAGGTTCTTATGCTGGAATGCAGTGTTTTGAAAACCTCTCCAGGGTTTTCAAATGCTTAGAGATGTAAAACTTTTGTTGATATTATAGTTACTCTGGTTAACCAAAGTTGGTGAGAGCAGGAAGACTTGGGACAGTTTGTATTCCCTTAAATTAATTTCAACAAATCAGGTTCATGATTACATCAGAAGTTAGATGTTGCCGCTTAGACTAACCTACTTCCTTTGCAGCCATGAAACTGGACACTGCAGTAAGCTACCGTATGTACAGTACAATATTTTTGTGAACCAAAATTTGTATTTTCTATTTCAGCCCACCTCCATTCTATGGTGTAATGTACACTGGCAAATTTGGGATTTGTTAGGAATTAAAGCGTGTAGCCTAGAGTTATTGTATATAGTATTATTTATTAAACTTAAACTCTGGTGAAAAAGCATTTAAGGATTAATTTTTGGCCAGATGGGGAGAGTTGGGGGCAACATGGTGGTGTAGCACTGTCACTTCACAGCAAGAAGGTCCTGGGTTCGAGCCCAGCGGACGGCGAGGGCCTTTCTGTGTGGAGTTTGCATGTTCTCCCCGTGTCTGCGTGGGTTTCCTGGTGCTCCGTTTTCCCCCACAGTCCAAAGACATGCAGGTTAGGCTAATTGGTGGCTCTAAATTGACCGTAGGTGTGAATGTGAGTGTGAATGGTTGTGTGTCTCTGTGTCAGTCCTGCGATGACCTGGTGACTTGTCCAGGGCGTACCCCGCCTCTTGCCCAGCTGGGATAGGCTCCAGCTTGCCTGCGACCCTGTAGAACAGGTAAGTGGTTACAGATAATGGATGGATGGAATGAGTTGGGACAGTTCATCATGTTACAGGTTTTTCTTGTGGTTTACAAATATAAATTTGTTTAAATTTTGTTGTTAAAAATGTGGGCGTGTACCTGCATGAGGATGAAGCTTATTTAATTCCTTCTTGGGAATGGAAATGTTTTGTCTAGTTAGGTTTTGGCTAAACTGACATTTTTCTATCACTGTACCAGCATTGTGTGTTCATACAGTTCATATGTTACAAGTTCTGAAAATAAATAAAAATTAAACATGTAGGACTTGGGTATTTTATTTTTGTTCCATCTCTCCCCTCAATGATAAATCTCTCCCCACAAAAAATAATGACAGAAAAAGCCTCCTGACAGATAGCAAAGTATGTTAGCTGGCTAATGTTAAATAGATAACTATGTTAGTTGGCTAATATTAGAGCCAAATTGTATATTGTATAATTACAAAGGCATACTATATGTTTCCTACCACATTTGTTGTTTTGTGTTTTCACTCAAATTCTGCCTTACTAAGGCCCTGTCCACACGGCAACGGATTCAGGTGAATCTGATAAAATTGTTTATCGTTTCGGCCTGGCGTCCACACGGCACCGGCGTTTTGGGTGCCCCGAAACTAAATCTTTTGAGAACGGGTTCCAGAGTGGAAAAATCTGGCAACGGCCCTGTTGCAAAGTCGTCTGGATGAGTAGAACGGATTTGTTTACGATGACGTCACAACCACATGACTGTCAGTGCTTCACGCCAGGTAGAAGTGTAACGAACTCGATGCGAGTTGTCAACAAATCCTATAACTTGGTTCATGAAACGCGCTTACAAAATATTTTCACTGTGAATATTTATTGTGTTGCAAAGTGAGAGAGAGAGAGAGAGAGAGAGAGAGAATAGCCCTTAGGGCAGAGTCTTTAGTCCAAACACTGCGGAAGCAGTACCAAACCGCGCACCGCCCGTGCGCTTTCCAAAAACAAAAACAATCCCGCCAGCAAAAATAGGAAAAAAAAGGAGCGATCTCACCTCTTCAGATGTTGGTTTAACTCCGACAATACATTCCTCAAAAAGGGCGTAGAAGAACAAAGTAATCCATCAACGTGTAGCATTCAATTTATTCCGGACCATTAAAGAATTCTGGAGGATATCAGAATGTTGGCGTACCGGCTTCCATCTACCCCCATTCATTCCTCTTTCCGTGTCTTTCGTTTTACGCTACTGATTAATAATCAAAACTTTATGTGGCTGATGCTACAGAAGAAGGGGTTTATGTGCATGCGTCTACTTCTTCTATTGTTCTGATGTTTCCGATGGGACCGTCTTACAGCGCACGTAGTGGTGTGGCATGTGTATTGCATCATTTTCAGCAAGCGTTGCGTTGCCATATGTACCTGATATTTTACTGATCCGTTGCCCATGTGGACGCGATATTTTAAAAAAAAAATCTCGTTGCCGTTGTCGTGTGGATGTAGCCTTAGGCTTGCTAGATGTCAACAGCCACAAGAAGGATTTCTGCTGCTCATTAGAGTGCTGGAGTAGGAGCTGAGAGTGCAGTTCAGCAGGAAATGGTGAGTAATAGGCTACAGGAAGAGCAGTAATATCATTTTACATTTCAAGGTTGAAAGGATTAAATGGGAAAGCCAGCCATTTTCTCATATTGGTCAGTTGCATTTAAAATGAAGCCAACCAAAATGTTGAAAAAAAAATGCTTGTCAACTAACCCTTTTTCATTTTAAGCATGTTTAGAGGTAGACTGCCCTTCAGATTTTCCAAGTTTAGCTCATAGAAAGAATTTTCCCCGACCCCCAATTATTTTTGTTTAATGGACCGAAAGCTACTGAATTCAAATCATAGACTTCCAATTTTATTAGTTTTTTTTTAATAGAACAATTAATTAATTTAGGGCCACGTGGCCCTAAATTCTCTGCTATTTTTTCTTGCTTCACTGTGACCTAATTCAAGATACTACATCATGCATCACGTGGTGGGCTTTCCCTGTTCGCGCAAGGCATTGTGGGATACAAATTTGAAACAGGAGAGAAAAATGGCAGATGTGAGTGTGCAAATGAAACTGGAAAGACCAGCTACAGTAATGGAAAGCGAGAAGAAAAGACATTATGTTGCAAAGGAAAGGAAACGAAGAACCAAACTAATAAATATCGGCGGTCAGTGAGCACCTTGGTGTGATCAGCTGTTCATTTAGTGACAGAATGATGTAACTGTCAGTGCATGGTCAAAGTAAACCTGTAAATGGCAGTAATGCAACACTGTGGATGCCAGCTGCCGTAAAACCCTCAAGATAAAGAAGACGACAACTAAGGTAAACCTATGCATGCGCACATGGACTTCCTGTGTCTGCTTGACTGCGTGAAGCTAGCGATTTCATGAATATTATTTGCTATGGAATCCCCTCAAATTAAATAACTTCCCAGCCACAGAATGGCCTGGGTTTTTTTTTTAGATATTACAAAAATAAACATATATCTGTCAGACTGCAGGCACTCATGGGTGTATCTGCAGGGGAGAGCAGGGATGCAAACAGGAAGCGTAGCCAAATCAGAAAGCAAACTCGAAGTCAGAAAGCAGGCGGGAGTCGGTTGATCAGCAAACAGAATAGTGGAGAGCAGACTAGAGAGTGAAACAGGTAAACATAGCACAGGTCCAAGAAACTAGAGGTGGGCAAGAAAGGCTTATTATGACTGGGTAAACACAGAACAATACTTCACACTGAAGGTGTGTGAGAGAGAGGCTTAAGTAGCATTGCTGATTAACAGTTAATGACTGTCAGGTGAACTTAATAGGAAGGAGACGGGGGGGGGGGGGGGGGGGGCGCTGTGAACTTTGGCCGTTGTAGTTTTGGGAAGCCATATTTGCAGTTCAGTTAGAGTTTTGACTCACAACACCATTCCTGACAATATCACAATTACCAAATTTGAGAGGGAACTAAATTTCACAGATTTTATGAAATCAAATGACCGTCTACTTTTAATCAGATTAGTTTGAAAAGTCTGATCCGCCCCTACACACCAGCCACATCCCTACGCTCCACTGCTACTGGTTGCCTGGCCCCTCCTCCTCTCCGCTCCTGCCCAGCCCGCTCAAGACTGCTGTCTGTCCTGGTTCCCCATTGGTGGAATGACCTTCCCATTGAGGTCAGAACTGCCAACTCCCTGACCACCATGATGCGCAGACTGAAAACTCACCTCTTCAGTCTGCACCTCTCCCCTTCTTCCCTGCCCACTGTGTAACTGACAACCCAGACTGTGTCCTGTCCAGCCTGGGGTTAGCCATTGGAGTTTTCCTTCCATCCATTATCTGTAGCCGCTTATCCTGTACAGGGTTACAGGCAAGCTGAAGCCTATCCCAGCTGACTATGCCGAGAGGCGAGGTACAAGTCACCAGGTAATCACAGGGCTAACACATAGAGACAAACAACCATTCACACTCACATTCACACCTACGGTCAATTTAGAGCCACCAATTAGCCTAACCTGTGCATCTTTGGACTGTGGGGGAAACCGGAGCACCCAGAGGAAACCCACTCAGACACGGGGAGAACATGCAAACTCCACACAGAAAGGCCCTCGTCGACTGCTGGGCTCGAACCCAGGACCTTCTTGCTGTGAGGTGACAGTACTAACCACTACACCACCATGCCACCTGAAATTAATCAAGGAGGCTATACAACAAGTGGAGCCACTGTCATTGTCAACTCTATTTGACTTTGATATTTGTCTTTGTAGCTTTGCAGATGAAATCCTGTACTAATATTGAATATTTAGGAATGACATGACCACCTTTTTCTTCTCAGTGAGGTTGCAAAGGGAAGAATATGATAAGATAGAACAGAGTATGGGGGTGGGTGTGTAGATGACATGTGGGCGAATCCCCTGACCTCAGTACATTGTAGACCTTGATGCTGACCACTGCACTACCATGCTGCCCTTATTCATCTTCACTGTTCCTGCTTTATCCAGAGCCCTAGGAACACTGGGTGTGAGGAAGGGAATACACCCTGGATGGAACATCAGTATATTGTCACACTCATTCACACTTGGGAACAATTCAACATAACCAGTCCACTTACTGGCGTGTTTTAGCTTGATTTTTGATTGATCTATGCTGCTTCAAACAAATGGCCCACCTCATCTAATAGTTACCACATTGTTTAGCTTTGTCTCTCTATTTAGTTTTACACAGTTAAGTGCATGGGTGCTAGTGCAGAGGCAAATGAGCCTAAGCAATGTTCAGCATGTCCTTAAAAGGTATTTGTAGCTCAGGCAGGGCAGCTCGGCCTTTCAGCTCAAATAGGGAGTGAAACTGGTTTCTCAGATACACACTGAAACAGATGCACTGGATGAGGCTAATGTGAGTACAGATATTCCCAAAAGTTCTCTTTCTTATGTTAAATTATTGTGTTTCAGGGTTTAAGTGCTATAATTAGTGTTGCTTGTTTCATGCTCTAACGCACACAATTCTGTGTGCACTGGTTTGCTAATACTGCGCATCTCTATCAGCTTCAGAGTCGGCTACATACTATCTCGTATGCATGCAGTACAATAGAGGTGATTGACTAAACAAAGCACAAATACCAAAAAGGATTTATGAACGACACTATGGTATGATGTTGCATTACAGGAACTCCTGATCAAGATTCATGATTGCATCCGTTTATCTACATGAACAGCTATCAGAAGTGTTCATAAGAAGGTGTGTGGCATTTCTAAATAGCCCTGCTTCCTCACTAGATCAACTTGGAGATACTATTAATGGCATGGTAAGATTTTTTTTTTTTTTAGAAGGACATTGCTTTTTATTCTGCAAGAAGATCCTAGCTCTTTCAAAATCACAGTTATATTACTTATACTGCACACGAAACATAAATATTCTGGTTTATGTTTAAGGCAGTATTTCTGAATACACACCAGCTAGCTACACTGTATATGGAAAAGCGCCAGAAGTTTGTCTCTTGACATTTATGTACTATCTTCAGGAGTCTAATTATGGGAAGGGTAATCTGTTATCAGTCCTATCACAGCCTGCTGGCCTACTTCCTAAAATGACATTCAGCTTTGCTTAAAGGAGTAGACTAGGGAAATGTCCAATTACACAGATTTTCTTCTTTCTTTAAATGTAATCAAGTGCCTACAACATGTTTATTGTACAATTTTTTAGCACTAGCTTTGTGCTCATGCTAAAGGCTGTTCAGTAATCTCAAACAGGCTATTTGTCATCATGGGAAAATAAACAAAAATACAACTTTCTCCAATTTATTAAAGAATTTCGAAACATTAAATTTTGCCCATGGGCGGCATGGTGGTGTAGTGGTTAGCACTGTCACCTCACAGTAAAAAGGTTCTGGGTTCGAGCCCAGTGGCCGACGGGGGCCTTTCTGTGTGGAGTTTGCATGTTCTTCCCGTGTCAGCATGAGTTTCCTCTGGGTGCTCTGGTTTCTCAAAGACATGCAGGTTAGGCTAATTGGTGGCTCTAAATTGACCATAGGTGTGAATGTTTGTCTCTATTGCCGCTTTTCCACTACAAACGCGGCTGAGCCGTGCCGTGCCGAGTCGAGCTGAGTCGAGCTGAGCGGGGCTGTTGGAGTTGCATTTCGACTACAACCGCGCTGAACCGTGCTGGCTGGAAGTGGGTGGACACATTGGGTGGAGTGAGCGAAAGTGGGTGGACGTCACGTGATGTCGTTAAGCAGCGCAAACAGTGACATCAGTGACAGTGGCGGAACAAGTCAGAGCCGGGCCGGGGGCGGGGCAAATGACCGGGCCCTTTATTAAAGCTTATCATAACATCATTTTAGGCTACAAAATGTCCGCAACTGCGGTGTTTACCAATTTCAACACTACCGGGTGCAACTATGTTATTTAGTACATCAAGTCCTTCAAACGAACATGTAACTCAGAAACAAAAAACATTAGGATACTGTACATGGCTCATAATAAAACATCAATAGCCTATACTGCGCACATTATTTGAAGGGCATACGAATGAGCGCTCAGAGGTTGCAACGCTGACAGGAAGAGTCAGAAATAAAAGGAGGGCGGTGCAAACCTCACTGAATGCACTGTGTTTACCAATTTCAACACTCCGGGGTGCAACTATGTTATTTTGTACATTAAGTCCTTCAAACGAACATGTAACTCAGAAACAAAAAAAACATTCGGCGACATACTGTACATGGCTCATAATAAAACATCAATAGCCTACTGCGCGCATTATTTGAAGGGCATACGACGAGCCTTGCGCTCCGCGAACTCGTCCACGATGCTCTGTATGTCACTGATTCAGTGATCTTTTAAGCGGTAGTATCACGACCCGAATAGTAAACAATAAACATGGAGGACATGGAGTCGTTAGTGTTGCTGGTCTTGGTGCTGTGGCTTGTGGTCACCGACAACGCCAACAGATACTGGCAAGAGTGTATAGATGAGGCGAGGCGCATAAGGCTTCAGAAATTCTCGTAATTCATAATTATTCTCCTTCCGGGTTTGCGGTGTTTACAGATCCCAGCGTGCTCGCGGGGCGTGTGTGGGCATGTGAGGACACTCCTCCTCACCAATCAGTGCACAGGGGAGTGTCTGCTCACGCCCCCAACCTCAGTCGGCACGGTTTGGCTCGCTTCAGCCCCACTCCAAAACGGTGCGAGTTTTAGGGGCTAAGCAGGGCTGAAACGAGCTGAGTCGTGCTGGTTTTTGGTAGTCGAAACGCGAGCCGTGTCGGGCTGAAGTGAGCTGAAGCGAGCTGAAGTGAGCTGAAAAAGGGTAGTGGAAAAGGGCCATAAGTGTCAGCCCTGCGATGATCTGGCGACTTGTCCAGGGCCTGGACAAGTCGCCAGATCATCGCAGGGCTGACACATAGAGAAATAATAATAATAATAAGCGGTTACAGATAATGGATGGAATGGATAAATTTTGCCCAGCAATCCTACTGTACAGAAAATGCACCTTTGGAAATTTGAATATGTAAACTGAACTTGAAGGCATTGTGGGCTTTTTGTAGATCTTTATTTTCATTTCTATGTTAGAATAAAAAAAAAAGTTTTTTGGAAGATCATGTTTAGTTTTGACTATTGTAGTGATTTCTCTGGAAGCCTGGGTGTAAGATATGTGCCATTTTAATGCCATTCACATACTACAGTATTGAAATTCTGCAGAAGTAATGGAATTCGAGCTAGAGCACAAAGATGCTGGGGATTTATTGTGTAGTATCTGAAAGTAGATCACTCTCACCTTGGTGACTGCATGATCAGTAAGCCTGAACCGGCACAACAGGAAAACCAAAACAGAATGAGTATAAAGCACGCCCACTGCTTTATGATGTCATTTTGATAGTGCAAGCTGCTCATACATGGAGCTCATACCTCAGTGGCCTCCCCCACATGCAAATGCCTAAAATTACCTCCGGCAACAGCTGAGCCTCAGGCCAGCTCTCTCTCTCTCCGTCTCTCTCTTCTTTCTCTCTCGCACTCTCTGTCCCTGTTGCTTGCTTTATGTGAACATGACGCAGTTTAGTTATGCAGAATATCTCTCATTGTTCCGTTCCAGTGGAGTGAAGAGTCACTGGCTGGGTTTTGACAGCGGAGCGTGGTGCGAGGATTCTGGTGACGTCACTGCAAGCCTATCACAGTGAGTCCTTTGTGTCTAGTTATTGTCTAATCCAGATGGTTACTCCAGTTGGCCTTATTTACATAAATATTTGCATAAAGAAATATCCGATTTCAAATATAGTCATGTGGTGAGAGTTGGGTTAAATCACAGCAATTTACTCCTGATCATTCCAGTGACTCCCAATTACCTTTCTTAATGCAGGATAGATAGATAGATAGATAGATAGATAGATAGATAGATAGATAGATAGATAGATAGATAGATAGATAGATCGATCGAACGAACGAACGAACGAACGAACGAACGAACGAACGAACAGATAAGACCCAGCAAGGGCTGCATGGTGGTGTAGTGGTTAGCACTGTTCCCTCACAGCAAGAAGGTTCTGGGTTCGAGCCTTTCTGTGTGCAGTTTGCATGTTCTCCCCGTGTCTGCCTGGGTTTCCTCCCACAGTCCAAAGACATGCAGTTAGGTTAACTGGCTACTCTAAATTGCCCATAGATGTGAATGTGTGTGTGTGAATGGTTGTTTCCCAAGCCCAGATATAGAAAGGTTGTGTCAGGAAGGGCATCTGGCATAAAACTATGCTCCAATTAATATGACATGTGGATCAGTAGGATCCACATGGACCTCGACCTGGCAGCAATGCTGGACAAGGAGGAAGAAGAAGTAAGACCTAGCGAGGAAAAGCTCACTTCCTACGTAAACTGCATGTGTAATGTCATGATGCCATCGAAGGTTTACAAATGACATACATTTTCCAGGGAACCCATAATGCTGGCAATTAGGAGAGGTGATGTGCAGACAGTCACTGAACTAGCAACTTCTATATCATGCATCCAGACCCATAGTCCAGTGGAAGACTGGACAGCCCTACATGAAGCAGCGTTTTATGGACAAGCTGCATGTGTAAAAGCTCTACTTAAAGGTAAACCTGTGTTCTGGATATTTGTAATTGTAGCTACAGAATGTACAAAAATGTTGTTGAGTCTGTCTTTTGTTGCTGTCTCTTAGATGTAACTCAAGAATGCAAAGGCAGCCTGAGCTTGCAGCGGAACACAGTTTATTGCTATAATTGTTTCTGATGAATTTTACATGGAAAGATAAACTTGCTCAGCAAGTTGAACGACTGTTGTGGGTGGTAGAAATGGGCAACTGGACTTGCTTGAAGATTCTTGAAAACGTTTCACCTCTCGTCCAAAAGGCTTCCTCAGTTCTGTCTGACTAATAGGGAGTATCAGATATTTATCCGAGAGGATAAATATCTGATACTCCCTATTAGTCAGACAGAACTGAGGAAGCCTTTTGGACGAGAGGTGAAACGTTTTCAAGAATCTTCAAGCAAGTCCAGTTGCCCATTTCTACCACCCACAGTTTACTATGACCTGGATGATTGAGAATCTTCACAGACTTGAACGACTGTTGTGTCTTTGGCTTTATCATCTGCTACACAAAATAGATAAGTTTAAGCCAAGAATAGTGTCCTGTGGGTTGGGGGGTTGGGTTGTTTTTATGCACACAGATAGGAATATGTGATATTTCTGATCCAGTGGGGACATTTGACTGGTCTCCATGAGAAAAACTGCTTTTAAAAACTGTAGCTAAGGTTGAGATTAGACATCAGTGGAGATATTAATATCCCTCTCATATTAATGCAGCTGTACTTAGCTGCATTAATATCAGAGGGAGATTCTCACAAGGATAGTATAACAACCGTGTGTGTGTGTGTGTGTGTTTAACACAGTTAAACCCACTTCAGTAGATAAGCGCACTCTCCAGGAACAGACTGCTCTTCTAATTGCAACTGATGGCAGGCACCTGGAGTGTGTGAAGTGTCTTCTGGAGGCAGGTGCAGACCCAGATATCAGCAATAAACACAAAGAGACACCACTGTATAAAGGTATGGACTGCTATATTTTACAAACAACATCAACGTATTGTGCTTTTATTTGTGTATAACGCATGTGTATACAGTCATGTGAAAAAGAAAGTACACCCTCTTTCAAGTCTAGGTTTTAAGTGTCAGGACATAATAAAAAATCATCTGGTCCTTACCAGGTCTTAAAATTAGGCAAATACAACCTCAGATGATCAATAACACATGACATATTCACCCTGTCATTATTTATTCAACACAAAGTAAGCCAAAAATGCAGTAGCAGTGTGTGAAAAATTAAGTACACCCTTCCTGCTTCAGTAGAAATTATGAAGCAGCCAGGTGTTGCTGATCAAATGAATTTGATTAATTGATCATCACCAAGTGTGGCCACCTCTTAAAAAGCAGAAGTTTGGGCAGTTTGCTGGTCTGGAGCACTCAGATGCATGTTAACACAATGCCAAGGAGGAAAGACATCAGCAATGATCTTAGAGAAGCAATTGTTGCTGCACATTAGTCTGGGAAGGGTTATAAGGCCATTTCCAAACAATTTGAAATCCATCATTCTACTGTGAGAAAGATTATTCAGAAGCGGAAAACATTCAAGACAGCTGCCAATCTTCCCAGGGGTGGACGTCCCGGCAAATTTACTTCAAGGTCAGACCGTGCAATGCTCAGAGAAATTGCAAAAATCCCAAGAACTACATCTAGGACTCTACAGGCCATAGTTAGCATGTTAAATGTTAAAGTTCATGACAGTACAATTAGAAAAAGACTGTGCAAGTATGACTTGTTTGGAAGGGTTGCCAGAAGAAATCCTCTTCTATCTAAAAAGAACATGGCAGCACAGCTTAGGTTTGCAAAAATGCATCTGAACAAGCCACAAGACTTCTGGAACAATGTCCTTTGGACAGATGAGACCAAAGTGGAAATGTTTGACCATAATGCACAGCACCATGTTTGGCAAAAACCAAGCACAGCATATCAGCACAAACACCTCATACCAATCATCAAGCACGGTGGTGGAGGGGTGATGATTTGGGCTTGTTTTGCAGCCACAGGGTCTGGGCACCTTGCAGTCATTGATTCAACCATGAACTCCTCTGTATACCAAAGTATTCTAGAGGCAAATATGAGGCCATCTGTCCAACAGCTAAAGCTTGGCTGCAATTGGGTCATGCAACAGGACAATGATCCCAAGCACACCAGCAAATCTACAGCAGAATGGCTGAAAAAGAAAAGAATCAAGGTATTGGAATGGCCAAGTCAAAGTCCAGACCTCAACCCAATTGAAATGCTGTGGCAGGACCTTAAGACAGCTGTGCATAAACAACTGCCCTCAAACATGAATGAACTGAAGCAATGTTGTAAAGAAGGGTGGGCCAAAATTCCTCCACAACGATGTGAGAGACTGATAAAACCATACAGAAAACGATTGCTTCAAGTTATTGCTGCAAAAGGTGGTTCTACAAGCTATTGAATCATGGAGTGTACTTATTTTCACACGTGGATCCTGCATTTTCACTTAATTTTTGTTAAATAAATAATGACACAGTGGAATCTATTGTGTACTGCTTTACACCTGAGGTTAGATTTGCATAATTTTAGGACCTGGTAAGGATCAGATGATTTTTTGTTATGTCTTGATTGGTAAAACCATGTAACTGGAAGAGGGTGTACTTTCTTTTTCACATGACTGTATGCATGTGTGCTTGGTGTGTGAGCATTGTTAAATTATGTGAGAAAGTGTCTGAGTAAGATGTTGGTCCACCATGAGTCACCACAACTTCAGTGTATCTGGAATTGTACTAGAGGGATGAACATCAGTCTTCCAAAAGAGATTTCATCAGTTGGTGTTTTGTTGATGGTGGTGGAGAGCACTGTCTAAGACTTCAGTCCAAAATCACTAATATCCATAGTACGTGATTTACATAATTTCTCATCTCATCTCATTATCTCTAGCCGCTTTATCCTTCTACAGGGTCGCAGGCAAGCTGGAGCCTATCCCAGCTGACTACGGGCGAAAGGCGGGGTACACCCTGGACAAGTCGCCAGGTCATCACAGGGCTGACACATAGACACAGACAACCATTCACACTCACATTCACACCTACAGTCAATTTAGAGTCACCAGTTAACCTAACCTGCATGTCTTTGGACTGTGGGGGAAACCGGAGCACCCGGAGGAAACCCACGCGGACACGGGGAGAACATGCAAACTTCGCACAGAAAGGCCCTCGCCGGCCATGGGGCTCGAACCCAGGACCTTCTTGCTGTGAGGCGACAGCGCTAACCACTACACCACCGTGCCGCCTTACATAATTTCTATGCTCATTATATGATTTAATGAGCCTCCTGGAAAAGACCACTCCCAACAGGATAGAAACTTATTAAAAATAATCTTTTGTTTTCTTTTCATAGTGTACAGTATTTTTAGAGTGATTGTATTTTTAGCCCCTAAACTAGTAAATTTGCATGAGGTTATGGTTTTGATAGAGACTACAAAGCACTTCTGTTTGTCACTCTGGATAAGGATGTATCCTAAATAATCTAAATGTAAAAATGTTTCATCATTAGATAAAAGTGATCAGTCAGAATGTACATTTCCAGTCAAAAGTTGAGGCACACATACCTATTCATAGGTTTTTTTCTGTATTTTGACTACTTTCTACATTGTAGAACAATGCTGAAGACATCAAAACTATTAAATGACATATGGAACATATATGGAATTATGTGGCAAACAAGAAAAGTGTTGAAAAAACCCAATATGTTTCATATTTTAGATTCTTCAAAGTATCCAGCATTTACCTTGATGACGCTTTGCACACTATCGGCGTTATCTTAACCAGCTTCATGAGGTAGTCACCTGGAATGCTTTTCAATTAACAGGTGCCTCGTCAAACGTTAATTAGTGCAGTTTCTTGCCTTCTTAATGGATTTGAGATCAAACAGTAAATAGTAAATAATAAAAATACAGTAAATAGCCCTATTCCACAACTGTAGTAATCCATATTATGTCAAGAACCACTCAACTAAGTAAAGAGAAACGTCATCCATCATTACTTTAAAGGTAGACTGCCTTTCAGATTTTTCAAGTGTAGGTCATAAAAAGAATTTTCCCTGACACTCAATTATTTTTGTTTAGTGGACCAAAAGTTACCGAATTTGAATCACAGACTTCCAATTTTATTATTATTTTTTTTAATCAAACAATTAATGAATTTATTTTTTCCTGCTTCACCATGACCCAATTCAAGATACTACATCATGTATCACGTGGTGGGCTTTCCCTGTTCGCACAAGGCATCGTGAGATACAAATTTGGAACGGGAGAAAAAAATGGAGGATGTGAGTGTACGAATGAAACGTGAAAAACCGACTACAGTAACGGAAAGAGAGAAGAAAAGACGTAATGTTGCGAAGGAAAGGAAATGCAGGACCAAACTAATAAATGTCAGCGGTCAGCGAGCACCTCGGTGTGATCAGCTGTTTGTTTAGCAACAGAATGACGTAACTGTCAGTGCACAGTCATGGTAAACCTGTAGATGCCAGCTACTGTAAAACCCAAAAGAAGAAAAAGAAGGTGAACCTGCGCATGAGCACACAGACCTTCTCTGTCTGCTTGACTGCGCGAAGCGAATAATTTCATGCACATTATTTGCTCAGGAATCCCCTCAAATGAAATAACTTCCCAGCCACAGAATGGCCTAATAGTTTGTGAGATATTACAGAAATAAACATATATCACAATGACCAAATTTCAGAGGGAACTAAATTTCACCGATTTTATGAAATCCAAAGGCTATCTAGCTTTAAGACATGAAGTGTCTTTTAATTGATTAAAATAAAGAAAAACACTGAATTAGGAGGTATGTCCAAATTTTGACTGTTACTGTATAGACAGGGAGAAAAGAGGACTCAAATCATGCCAGCAGAAAAGTCTCCTACAGCATAACAGAGCCACCAGTTTTTCCTTTAACCCTCATCCTACCATGCTATTTTACACCTTAATCTTACCATGTGGGGTCCGTTTGGACCCCAATACTTTTCTTTAAAATTAAAGCTTATAAAGACAAAATCACCAGATAAGTTTTGTTCAGAACATCTTGTATTAATAACAGCAATACACTAAAGGGCCCAAGGCATAAAGAACACACTTAACCTTCATCCTACCAGCCAATTTTACATACACAAACTACCAGGCGGGGTCCGTATGGACCCCAGGAGGGAATACCTTGAAATCAATGCAATAAGAACCAATTCAATGCAGCAAACAGACATAACTTTATTGAAGAACAAAATCCACTATGGCTGAATATCAATGATGTATTATAAATGCAATAACATTGCAATAATATTGCAATAACTAGCATACATGTAGCAAATTATAGCGCCACAAAAAAAAAATTGGCATTATATACTTGATTTTTGCAGCTCATGCAGCTGTAAAACATTCTGGATTACAACTTAGGTCTTTTCTTACAGAATTTAAAACAAAAAAGTAATTGTAAAATAATTTAGGGCTTTTGTTTTGCAGCCTGTGCTTATTGCAGCAGTGGGGTCCACACGGACCCCAAGAAGGAATGCCTTGGTAGTTTCATTATGGAACATAAAAGAAATAAAAGAAGTTAACTTTCAGTGTGCTATTCAATTATAAAATGAAAGACAGATAAACTTTACTCTGGGGTCCGGTTGGACCCCAGTAGCAAATTAATTATACCTTCACAATGCAAAAAGCTGATCTTCCGGTGCTTTACTGTTTTAATTAAGACATAAATTCCGACAAATTCATAAAACGGTGAGGCAGTATGTCACATATTTTTAAAATGGCAAATAAACATATAGGTGCGGGGTACAGATGGACCCCACTTGGTAGGATGAAGGTTAATTTGTTTCTTGTCTATATTTTCAGCTTGTGAAAAAGAGAGCATTGACATCGTGAGGGTGATCCTAGCATTTGGTGGTTCAGTAAACCAGCGCTGCCAACGTGGCTGGACAGCTCTCCATGAAGCAGCAAGACGGGGGAGCACACAGCTCTGTGAGGTTCTACTTCAAGCTAGAGCTGCCATTGATGCCACCAATGCTTACGGTATCACTCCACTCATAGAGGCAGCTCGGCATGGCAGGACAAATATTGTGAACTACCTCATTAGTAAAGGTAGGCCAACGACCCTGGACTTAATGTTTATACTATTTCATCATCACTGGTAGGCTGATAGGAGGTCTGTTTGAAGAGATGATATTTTCAGAAACTGATAATTCAGTAGCTTTGTAGTGTAGGCATAATATGCCATCCAGCTGGCTATTTTTATTTAATTAGCTGAGATGGGTGAAAATGGCACTGCAAGAATCCTAGTCTTCTCTACAAATACAGTACACGTCAGTGAATCAGAAATAGACATGGACAGGGCAGATGAACTGAGGAGGTCCTGATTATTTATTGTCCTCTCAGAACATGTCACATCAGGTGACTGGTAGTGAATAGTCCGAAGTTAAGGTTCAGAGGTAGTGGTCAAAAGACTTGCCAGATAGACACTCTTGTGCCCTTGAGCAAGACATTTAACCTTCAGCTACTTCAATTATATGTGGTGTTATAGAACAGTGTTTGCAGAATTATCACATGTAATGTAAAGACCCTGTTTGGAACACTGCTGTCAACTTTGTACTTGCTGTCGATCTAATCAGAAATAAAAGCTTGTAATCTCCAGATAAAATCGTGTAAATGATGTAAATTGCAAGAACAATTAGATGTGGAATATCAGGGGAAAGGTCTATAAATAACATCATATCAATAGTTATTATCTCATCTCATCTCATTATCTCTAGCCACTTTATCCTTCTACAGGGTCGCAGGCAAGCTGGAGCCTATCCCAACTGACTACGGGCGAAAGGCGGGGTACACCCTGGACAAGTCGCCAGGTCATCACAGGGCTGACACATAGACACAAACAACCATTCACACCTATGGTCAATTTAGAGCCACCAATTAGCCTAACCTGCATGCCTTTGGACTGTGGGGGAAACCGGAGCACCTTGAGGAAACCCATGCAGACACGGGGGAGCATGCAAACTCTACACAGAAAGGCCCCTGCCAGCCACTGGGCTCGAACCCAGGACCTTCTTGCTGTGAGGCGACAGTGCTAACCACTACACCACCGTGCTGCCCTAATAATAATAATAATAATAATAATAATAATAATAATTGTTGCCAGGCAAAACAAACCTTGCCCGGTAGAACTTATGATGAATATGAAGGAAGATATTACGAAAAAACGATTTTGACCTTTTTGGTGACCTTGACATAAACATGGTTCTGATTCTGATTCTCTGCTGCTTTCAGCCAGTCAGAACACACTGTACTGCTCACTGCTCTCAGCCAATCAGAACACACCGTACTGCTCTCACACCATACTGCACTATTGTTACACTCCTACATTCTTACAGCACAATGATATAGTGGCTACCACCTCTATATGAGGCAGTAGTCACAAAAACCTTGACCTTGACCGGATGACCCCCAAAATTTTGGAGGTACTATTTGAGACCAATGTCCATCTATCCTGAAAGTTTTATGAAGATTGGTCCAGCCGTTTTCCCGTAACATCATGCACAAAGAAAAAGAAAGAAAGAAAGAAAGAAAGAAAGAAAGAAAGAAAGAAAGAAAGAAAACAAACAAACAAACAAACAAACCCAACTGAAAACAATACCTTGCCCGGTAATAATAATAGTAATAATAATAAGGGGCAGCACGGTGGTGTAGTGGTTAGCACTGTTGCCTCACAGCAAGAAGGTTCTGGGTTCAAGCCCAGTGGCCGATGAGGCCCTTTCTGTGCGGAGTTTGCATGTTCTCCCCGTGTCCGCGTGGGTTTCCTCCTGGTGCTCCGGTTTCCCCCACAGTCCAAAGACATGCAGGTTAGGCTAATTGGTGGCTCTAAATTGACCGTAGGTGTGAATGTGAGTGTGAATGGTTGTTTGTGTCAGCCCTGTGATGACCTGGTGACTTGTCCAGGGTGTACCTTGCCTCTCGCCCATAGTCAGCTGGGATAAGCTCCAGCTTGCCCGTGACCCTGCAAAGGACAAGCGGTTGCGGATATTGGATGGGATGGATAATAATAATAGAAGAAGAAGAATATAGCTTGATATTATTACTCAGTAATTATTCAGATTTCAAATTAGGTTAGAATTATGGCAACTTCCCAACATTACTCAGACAATCAGAATGTCTTTACTGTTAAGAAATCACAAAATGGATCACTTTCATGCAGAGGACTTACACCATTTAATAAGTGAGTGCCCAAAAAAGTGCCCAACCTTAAGTGAAACCACTGTTCCAATTTTCTGCTTATCTGGGCAGTATTTTACAACCCTATTGGAACAACTTGTTTAGAATATATATTACATAGTTAGTCACTATTTTATAAGCATAATATTATAGTAGTTACATACTGTATGTACTGTATATAAGCAGCCACTGTTTAAGAATGATTATCAGATTGCCATAGCCTGCTTATATACGCTTTGGCTAAGTGTAAGGATTTTTAATATAGTTGTGGTTGTAATATCTGCTGTAGTCTAATAACTAAACACAGCGGGGTCATAGCAGCATGAACTGACATTATAGATCAAGATTCAAGATTCCTTTATTGTCACTGTACCGTACAGTACAGTGAAACTGAAGCAAGCAATCCAGTCGGTGTATTCATACAAACACTTAGTATTAAGGGGAAAAAAATGTCAGATCTGTACAAGATAAACATTCAAGCAAAAAGATAAACAAATCTGTACAAGATAGATAGATAGATAGATAGATAGATAGATAGATAGATAGATAGATAGATAGATAGATAGATAGATAGATATGTCAATAAAAAAGATAAAGATATCTATACAAGAACTGCTTAAAAAAATAAATGTAATTCTGTGTATCTAGAGGGGGCGGCAGAGTGGTGTACTGGTTAGCACTGTTGCCTCACAGCAAGAAGGTCCTGGGTTCGAGCCCAGCAGCCGGCGAGGGCCTTTCTGTGCGGAGTTTACATGTTCTCCCCGTGTCTGCGTGGGTTTCCTCCGGGTGCTCCAGTTTCCCCCACAGTCCAAAAACATGCAGGTTAGGTTAATTGGTGGCTCTAAATTGACCGTAGGTGTGAATGTGAGAGCGAATGGTTGTTTGTCTCTGTGTCAGCCCTGCAATGACCTGGCGACTTATCCAGGGTGTACCCCACCTCTTGCCCATAGTCAGCTGGGATAGGCTCCAGCTTGCCTGTAGAACAGGATAACCGGCTACAGATAATGGATGGTTGGATGTATCTAGGGTGTGACCTATGATACAGCATGACGATCAGTCAGTGGGTTATTGCACAATGATAAGTGAATGTTTTGCACAATTAGGCGTGATAATCGCACATTTGCTCATGTTGACAGAGTGTGGCTGAGCAGGAGCAATATAAATAAATAAATATATGTGATCAATATAACTCCAAGAGCCAACTGGACACGTCATTTACATTTGTTCCAGAAATACCATCCATCCATTGTCTGTAGCCACTTATCCTGTTCTACAAGGTCGCAGGCAAGCTGGAGCCTATCCCAGCTGACTATGGGCGAGAGGCGGGGTACACCCTGGACAAGTCACCAGGTCATCGCAGGGCTGACACAGAGACAAACAACCATTCACACCTACAGTCAATTTAGAGCCACCAATTAACCAAACCTTCATGTCTTTGGACTGTGGGGGAAACCAGAGCACCCAGAGAAAACCCACTTGGACACGGGGAGAACATGCAAACTCCACACAGAAAGGCCCTCGCCAGCCTTGAACCCAGGACTTTCTTGCTGTGAGGTGACAGTGCTAACCACTACACCACCATGCCGCCTTCCAGAAATACCATTTTTCTGCATTTTGAGTGGTTTTTTTTTCTGTTTGGCATGTGTTCTTGTAAATAAAGTTGACTGGAACTTTAAAGTCCATGGCAACTCGGCTGTTTTATATCTCCAAAGGTGCTGGTGTGAACCTACAGTCATGTGATGGGACTACGGCTCTGAGTGAAGCCTGTAAACATGGTCATAGAGAGACAGTAAACTTTTTGCTCAGACACCATGCAGATGCCAATAAATGCTCCAAAACTGGACTTCTGCCTTTGCACACTGCTGCTCAGCATGGCCATGAAGAGTAAGCACATTCATCTGCCAAATACAGATCTCTTAGTATTATCCATAAGTTGTTTTCAACATTAATAATAATCTGCCATTCCATGGCTTTTGAAATAGCAGCTTCTCAGCAGCTGCAGTAGAAGCTGTTGTCAGTGACAGGTGTATGTCAACAGTATGACACAACCCAACGGCCTCCTTGTCATGGCCCCCTTTTAGGGGGAGCAATGCATTTGGGTGATGGGGGTGGGGTGAGAGAGCAGGTGGTGTGACAAAGTGCATTATATCAACAGTGCCTGTCTTGACAGGTGATGCAAGCAAAACATTTTCCTTAGGTTGCAGCTGCCAAGAATGATCCTACAGATCAAGTGTGCTAAAGTTGTACAGAGTATGAACTGTTAAAGTGATCTTTAAAATCAAGCCTATTTGTCAACACATAGGATAAATAACTAGTAATTCATTGTATGCTAACTTCCTTTGTTTTCTTGTTTTATTTTCCTAGGATTGTGTCCTTACTGCTGCCTGTCACTAGTCGTGCAAAGATACGACAAAGTGGCATCACCCCACTTCATCTGGCAGCTGAGTTCAACCAGGAAAATGTTGTCAACGTCTTGATCAAGTCAGGCTGTGATGTGAACACAAGGCTGTCTCACGAACGCTCATCCATGTTTCATGACCGCCGCAGCACCGCTCTGTACTGTGCTGTCACAGCTGGTAATGGAGGAGTTGTGGACTTATTGCTCAAGGCTGGTGCAAACCCCAACTTGGACCCCCTGAGCCCCCTGCTAGTTGCACTGCGCCAGGGCTGTTTTAGGACTACATCTTCACTGGTGGAACATGGAGCAGATGTTAATGCTCGTGTACCAGCTCATCCCACTGATTTTCCAGGAGCGCTGTTATATACCCATAGCTTGGGAATTTTACAGTACCTGTTGAACAATGGATTTGAGGCACAGGAATGTTTCAGGTGTGACCATACAGACAGCAGGCAACCTTCTAGCCTCAGCAGAACGGAGAACACAGACCTGAGGACTCACTCAGCGACAGGAAATGGATTTCCATCACAAACAACCTGTACAGAATCAACAATCAGAAATCTACAGGTACAAAAACTGTAACTTTGGCCTTTACGCTTATTGTTTTTTTTTAGTCAATAATATAACTATATGAACTTTTATTATTTACTCTTCAGTCATAACTCAGCTGCAAAGGAGGCAAACTTGCAAAAGCAGTATAACTTGGCTCAATGAGTGGATTGGAAATTTATATTTCCTGATAATTTATTGGATGTAGGTTAGCCAAGTTGCATACAATCCTCCATACATCACTACCCTCTACTCTGTCTGCTTAACATTAAGTAGAAACTATTTCACTTAAAAATGCCTCTGTAAATTTTCAACATAATGAATTCAAAGCTTTAAAAAAAAAGTTTAGTGTCAGATGTTTCATATATTTTACCATAGATTGTTTAATTCCACTATAGTGGAATACTATAGTATATAGTATATAGTATATAGTATATAGTATATACTATAGTATATTTTAAAGAGGGTTAGCACCCAATAAACAAACATTAACATTATAGCGTACCTTTGAAGATGCCTTAGCTTTCTTAGGAGGTATTCTTAATATTATATTACTGTTATATTTCCACAGTAACATTTCTATATTGCTGAAATTAACAGAATAAAGTATGCTGCAAAAGCAAGTCAAGTTCTATGTACTGTAAGCCTTTGATTTTAAAGGTAGACTGCCTTTCAGATTTTTCAAGTGTAGGTCATCAAAAGAATTTTCCCTGATGCCTAATTATTTTTGTGTAGCGGACCAAAAGCTACTGAATTCGAATCACAGACTTCCAATTTTATTAGTTTTTTTTTTAATAGAACAATTAATGAATTTAGGGCCACGTGGCCCTAAATTCTCTGCTATTTTTTCCTGCTATTTTTTCCATTACCCAATTCAAGATACTACGTCATGCATCACGTGGTGGGCTTTCCCCGTTCATGCAAGGCATTGTGGGATACAAATTTGAAACAGGAGAGAAAAATGGCGGACGTGAGTGTGCGAATGAAACATGAAAGGCCGACTACAGTAACCGAAAGTGAGAAGAAAAGACGTTATGTTGCGAAGGAAAGGAAACGCAGGACCAAACTAATAAATATCGGCGGTCAGCGAGCACCTCGGTGTGATCAGCTGTTCGTTTATCAACAGAATGATATAACTGTCAGTGCACGGTCAAGGTAAACCTGTGGATGGCAGTAATGCGACACTGTGGATGCCAGCTGCCATAAAACCCAAAAGAAGAAGAAGAAGGTAAACCTGCGCATGCACGCACAGGACTTACTCTGTCTGCTTAACTGTGCGAAGCGAGCGGTTTCATGCACATTATTTGCTGTGGAATCCCTTCAAATTAAATAACTTCCCAGCCACAGAATGGCCTGTTTTGTTTTTTTTTTTTAGATATTACAGAAATACACATATATCACAATGACCAATTTCAGAGGGAACTAAATTTTACCAATTTTATGAAATCGAAAGGCCGTCTAGCTTTAAATTAAGCAAGTATGCCTGGTAATTTGCATGCTACAAATGACCAAAGTTAATTTGAAAATTGCGGTTTAGTGATATACCTAAATGTCATTTAAATTATTACTACATAATAGTCTACATATTTCATACTTCTGATACAGCCCTAAAAACCTGTGCATCTTTATTTTGCCCAATCTCCATCTCCAGTTTTGTGAGTGGATTTCCTCTGTGAGTCATATGGCTGCACCTCTGATCACCTTGCTACTGGATTATGTTGGAAATGTCCAACTGTGTTGTAGAGTCATTGAACAATTAAAAAGCAAAAAAGAGTGGGCTGCCATTAAGGAAAAAGCAAGTAAGTAGAGGTGTCTGATTTCTCTTTTATAGATTTTTTTTTATAATTCTCTTTCCTTTATAGCTTATTCCAAGGTTCTGCCTTTTTAAACATATAGACTATCTTCCCTTACCAGTATAATGACCTCTGTATGTGGTGTGCATATTATACCATTGCGTGAAAGTGACCTGTGTAAAACTTCTTCACAGCATCTCCTCGTCCACTGATGCATCTGTGTCGGCTGAAGGTTCGTGAGCAAGTTGGTGCCCAGAGACTGACATCTCTAAATACTCTTCCACTACCAGGCAGACTGCTGCACTATCTGTGCTGTTCACAGGACAGCACTACACAATTTACAATCCTCAAGCTTGGGTCAACTCTAACATAAATTGCAAGTTGCTTGAAATTTCTATTCTACCTTTTTTGTATCGTTTGTATCAGTCGTGCTTTTTGTGGTTGTGCACACAGTTTTATCTGTTTATAAAAAGAGATGAGAGATCACATTTTAGGTACTTCTAATTTATGATGAATACTTGTAATAGGTATACAACTGCAATTAACCATTCAACATAACCAAAGTGATGATTATCTACAAACAAGCAATTGTATTTATTACACTGGGACAGAGACTGAACAAGATTCATGTGTGTTGTGAATGAAAACAGCATTTAAACATAACGTGAAGACTCCTCACTGAAAATGATGTAATTTTTAATCATGTGGTGTGTGTGTTTCTGAGATTTGGTAGTCTTCACCTTATCATGGACCCTACATCAAGTCAAAATGTGCATTCTTAGTGAAGTGCACCAATTATACCGTACAAGTGAAACCTAAAGAAACCTGCTTGCACTGATATGTTCATGTGAATATCCTTGTTCAGCCTTTCGCTTGATGTATTGTTGAGATGAGTTTTAGTGTACTGAAGATGTTTGGATTTATGCATCATATAAGATGTGTGAGAAGGACGTACATGAAGTCAAACAGCCAAACAATGAACTGTGAAAAAGAGCACATGTTGGTATTAAAGTAATATTTTTAAGTAGTTTTGTTGAAACTGAATTATTTGAGGTAGCTGGTAGCACATTCTAATCATGATTATCAATGTTTACATGTATTTTATCTAAACTCTGTAAAGAATTAGCCTGTGTTATGAAATGTCCCATTCCCTGTACAGAAGACACAACATTTACAGTCATAAATCCATAATTATGTACACTTTAACCCCAGTATTCCAACACACTATTCCAATGAGGTTAATAGCCTATTAAGTGTTAATTAAGGTTTCTAAAACAGTCTTGGTAAACACTAGAATAACTCCAACCTCAGTAACATGAGATTATAGCTTAATTTTTTTCTGAGCATGCTCCATTGGCTATGGAGCCCCTAAAGCCCCGAAAGGTGATAAGATATATATAACACACACACACACTGATCAACCATAAAATTAAAAACACTGGCAGTTGAAGTGAAATAATTAATTAATATTTAATTAATTAATAAATAATTAATAAATAATTAATGTAAAATTTTTTAATTACAGTGGCACCTGTCAAGGGGTGGGATATATTAGGCAGCAAGAGAACAGTCAGTTCTTGAAGTTGATGTGTTGGAAGCAGGAAAAATGGGCAAGTGTAAGGATCTGAGTGACTTTGACAAGGGCCAAATTGTGATGGCTAGATGGCTGGGTCTGAGCATCTCCAAAATGACACATCTTGTGAGGTGTTCCCAGTATGCAGTGGTTAGTACCTACTAAAGGTGGTCCAAGGAAGGACAACCGGTGAACCAATGACAGGGTCATAGATGTCGAAGGCTCACTGATTCGCATGGGGCATGAAGGCTAGCCCATATGGTCCAATCCCACAGAAGAGCTACTGTAGCATAAACTGGTGAAAAAGTTAATGCTGACACCTTTCTGGTTTAGCCTTCGACACCCATGACCTTGTCATTGGGTCACCGGTTGTCTTTCCTTGACCACTTTTGGTACTGTAGGTACTAACCACTGCATACCGGGAACACCCCACAAGATGTCCCATTTTGGAGATACTCAGACCCAGTCGTCTAGCCATCACAATTTATCAAAGTCAGTCACATCCTTACGCTTGCCCATTTTTCCTGCTTCCAACACATCAACTTCGAGAACTGACTGTTTTCTTTCTTACTGCCTAATATATCCCACCCCTTGACAAGTGCCACTGTAGCAACATAATCAATGTAATTCACTTTACTTTCAGTGTTTTTAAATTTTTATGTCTGATCAGTGTGTATATAACTTAATAAGTTAATATGTATATTGTTAATATTATCTACGTCAGATAATTAAAATCAGATGGTGGCATAAGAAGACAAACAGAGAAGTCCTCAATAGAGCAAAGACCTCCACCATTGAGACCATGATTCACAGCAATAGGCTGGGACACATATGTCGTATGGAGGACAATCGTATCCCCAAACAATTGCTATTTGACGAGATGGAAGAAGGCAAGATAAGCAGAGGTCGCCCAAGGAAATGATGGAAGGATTGCATCAAGGAAGAGCTGAAGGCATTTGGGTTCGACTTGACCTCATGGCACAACCTCACCGCAGACAGGAATGCTTGGCGTAACCAGACGGGAAGAGGTCATGTCCACACTGAGGAACAGCTTGACCTTAGATCTCAAATGCACCGTCAAAGACATCAACTGAAAGACCCTGCTCGTCATTCGTGACGCGGACCATAGAGAGAGAGAATATACTTATATACTTGAATAAATATATTGTTAATACCTTATTATCTTGTGTGCACAAGATAAATAGCTCTTGCACACAAGATTTTTTTTTAAATCACCTTTCAGGATTTAGGGGCTCTGTATAGCCTAATTGGCCCTTTAAGTGCTTCATCAAGACATTGGCAGGCCGAAGGGCTTCTAACTTCCGTCAGTATTTACATATCAAGACAAGGAATACAGACTTGACTCTTTAAATGGCGAAGTATTTCCAGTTCGTAGTCTTTGCCATTCATGACAGTGATGTTCCGGCATATCAGCAGACGCCTAAATAAAACCAAACACGCTGAAAATGGACGTAGAAACCGGTTTGGTTGGAATTGGTTTGACCACGACGTGTGTTGAACCGTATTTCAGTCCATCTTTGATTTTTTGCATGTCCAGTTCAGTTGCAGGTATTTTAGCTCTGAGGTCCGGTTCGGTAAATGCACTATAAGGGGTGAGAAGGTGGCTGTGGAGGAGCCGGTGTCCGTGGCACTGAACCGGACAGCACGCGCACACGGCCACGTTGGTAGAAGTCAGATCCACCTTAAGAGGTTCCAGGTCCGAAGATCCTCGCCGAACACGCAGCCACGAGTTAGATCTCAATTCATCTTCAATCGTGGTCTTTTTCTCTCCATCACTCTCCAAAGAGCCATATCCTAAAGTCCCACTCGAGTGGCTTTTCCACGCATATTCAAAACTGACATGAGAGGAGCGTGGTTCTTCCCAAAAGGAAGCCGGGAGCTGGCGTTTGCGCATGGGAATGTGACCCGGTGCGCTCCGGTTCTCACTGTTCGGGTTCCCATCCACATCATCTTCTCCACGTGTACTGGGCCTGTGTGTAGCTTGCTTGTCGTTCAAAAGGTTTTTAGCACGTTCCTGCGTAAACATAACACGCTTGTCCTCGGTCAGTTTTGCAGCACTGGACTCGCTGATCCTGTGCGTTTGGCACCGAGGTGTCCTCGGGCACTTCTGCGAGAAACGCTTGAGCTGCTTCTGAAGATATTTCCTGTGGTCCACGGAGCGTCTACAGGGGGCCGATTTGTCCAGAGCCGCCTTGATGTCGCTTGAAGCCAAATTCACGAAGTTGAGTAAGGTTTTCACTTCACTGTCAGAGCTTGCCATGGCTTCTCTTTTAAGCCATTCCGCGTCCAAAAAAAAAAAAAAGTCACTGTCTGGGGGAGAAAAAAAAAGGAATACAAATGAATTTTTGCTCCATCTATACAAAATACACTGTTCCTAGACCATCTTTTAGGAGTTATTTGGGCTGCAGGACATTAAATGTCTTCAGCAAAAAGAAACTGAAACACTAATTTTAATGAATATCCTAACAGTTCCTAGTGGAACCCTTTAAGATGACTCTAAAATGCATTTGAGGCTGATGATGCCTGCAGGTTCTTGAGGAACTCATCAGAAATTAAGCAAACGTCACCCAGAAGATCAACATATTGATAGCCTATAAACTTTCTAAAAATGATCTCTAAGAGAACTCACTGTTTTTGTACAGGAACGCTGTCCAGCTTGGCTGCCCTCTCACTGCAGTAGTTTAACCACTTGAACAAGCTGAATGAATATAAACTTCGTGTAGTTATGGTGCTTCCTTTGAGCCAATCAGCGACCTCAATCCCACTTCAATGCCCCCCCAATGAGCTCGCGCGCTCCCCGCCAGCGCATTCTTTCCCCGCGTGTATTGTTGCCATGGTGATCCCTAGAGATGAAGCGACAAATAGTTGCGATGTTTCTTTGTTGTTTTCTAGATGGATACTTTCGAGACACAGTATGGTAAAGTGTTGCTGTTTTTTTTTTTTTTTTTTTAATTGCCCAGTGCGCAGCGTCTTATGGGTAGATTAAAACCATCAAACGCTTGGTGCCCGTGTTGGCATGCTTCAGGGCAAAAGCACAAAGCGCGCTTTTTAGGATTTCGGGGCCACTTTTTAACTGTTCCGATCTAACACTCTCTGCTCTCCACCTCAGAGTGATGTCAGAAGCAGTTGGGTTTTAGAGTGGAGGGGAGGGGAAGGGAGGGGGTTCTTAAAAAGGTGGGCATAACCATGGTAAGGGGGCTTGAGCGCTCAAGAATCTTGTCTTTCTGTTTGCCCCCTCAATCGAGCCGCACAAAAGCTGAATTACTCATTCAAACCTCACCGGACAAAGGCGGAGGAGCTTGGATAGCACTCCCTGCATTTGTAGGCAAACATTTAGAGACCTAAATCGAGTCGTCGTGAAGGAGAAAGAGTTAGACAAAGCCCATAGAATTGCCATCAGCAAACATTTTCCCGTGTCATATTAGCGGGGTCTCCATGACTCCTTCTGGCCCGCGGACAATAGCGCAAGTTTGCACACTCGAATACTGTCACCCTGCCAACGGCAGGAGAGCCGCAAACAGGACAATCCCCGCTCGCGCAAAAAAAGCACGGGCTCTGCGGGGAAGGTCGCGGCAGAAAAGAGGAAAAAGGGACTTGTGAAATGCTAATTGAGCTCCGTCCCACATTCAGAAGGGGAAAAGAGAGAAGGCTACCTATCCACCTCCTTCTCCAGAGGCCTAATAGTGCTGTGAGGAAGCGGCTGTCTGGACAGCAGTCTTCAAAGCATGCCACAAAACTTTCACTTCACATGGTGGTCCCTATAACACAGACCATCAGAGACTATCTATCTATCTATCTATCTATCGTGGTGTGAAAAAGTGTTTGCCCCTTCCTGATTTCTTTTTTTTTTGCATGTTTGTCACACTTAAATGTTTCAGATCATCTATCTATCTATCTATCTATCTATCTATCTATCTATCTATCTATCTATCTATCTATCTATCTATCTATCTATCTATCTATCTATCTATCTATCTAGGTGTGAAAAAGTGTTTGTCCCCTTCCTGATTTTTTTTGCATGTTTGTCACACTTAAATGTTTCAGATCATCTATCTATCTATCTATCTATCTATCTATCTATCTATCTATCTATCTATCTATCTATCTATCTATCTATCTATCGTGGTGTGAAAAAGTGTTTGCCCCTTCCTGATTTCTTTTTTTTTTTGCATGTTTGTCACACTTAAATGTTTCAGATCATCTATCTATCTATCTATCTATCTATCTATCTATCTATCTATCTATCTATCTATCTATCTATCTATCTATCTAGGTGTGAAAAAGTGTTTGTCCCCTTCCTGATTTTTTTTGCATGTTTGTCACACTTAAATGTTTCAGATCATCTATCTATCTATCTATCTATCTATCTATCTATCTATCTATCTATCTATCTATCTATCTATCTATCTATCTATCTATCTATCGTGGTGTGAAAAAGTGTTTGCCCCTTCCTGATTTCTTTTTTTTGTGCATATTTGTCACACTTAAATGTTTCAGATCATCTATCTATCTATCTATCTATCTATCTATCTATCTATCTATCTATCTATCTATCTATCTATCTATCTATCGTGGTGTGAAAAAGTGTTTGCCCCTTCCTGATTTCTTTTTTTTTGCATGTTTGTCACACTTAAATGTTTCAGATCATCAAACAATCTATCTATCTATCTATCATGGTGTGAAAAAGTGTTTGCCCCTTCCTGATTTCTTTTTTTTTGCATGTTTGTCACACTTAAATGTTTCAGATCATCAAACAAATTATCTATCTATCTATCTATCTATCTATCTATCTATCTATCTATCTATCTATCTATCTATCTATCTATCGTGGTGTGAAAAAGTGTTTGCCCCTTCCTGATTTCTTTTTTTTGCATGTTTGTCACACTTAAATGTTTCAGATCATCAAACAATCTATCTATCTATCTATCTATCTATCTATCTATCTATCTATCTATCTATCTATCTATTGTGGTGTGAAAAATATCTATCTATCATGGTGTGAAAAAGTGTTTGCCCCCTTCCTGATTTCTTTTTTTTTTTTGCATGTTTGTCACACTTAAATGTTTCAGATCATCAAACACATTTAAATATTAGACAAAGATAACACAAGTAAACACAAAATGCAGTTTTTAAATGAAGGTTTTTATTATTAAGGGGGGAAAAAATCCAAACCTACATGACCCTGTGTGAAAAAGTGATTGCCCCCTAAACCTAATAACTGGTTGGGCCACCCTTAGCAGCAATAACTGCAATCAAGCATTTTTGCGATAACTGGCAATGAGTCTTTTATAGCGCTGTGGAGGAATTTTGGCCCACTCATCTTTGCAGAATTGTTGTAGTTCAGCCACATTGGAGGGTTTTCGAGCATGAACCGCCTTTTTAAGGTCATGCCACAGCATCTCAATCCGATTCAGGTCAGGACTTTGACTAGGCCACTCCAAAGTCTTCATTTTGTTTTTCTTAAGCCATTCAGAGGTGGACTTGCTGGTGTGTTTTGGATCATTGTCCTGCTGCAGAACCCAAGTGCACTTCAGCTTGAGGTCACAAACAGATGGCCGGACATTCTCCTTCAGGATTTTTTGGTAGACAGCAGAATTCATGGTTCCATTTACCACAGCAAATCTTCCATGTCCTAAAGCAGCAAAACAGCCCAGACCATCACACTACCATCACCATATTTTACTGTTGGTATGATCTTCCTTTTCTGAAATGCTGTGTTACTTTTACGCCAAATGTAATGGGACATACACTTTCCAAAAAGTTAAACTTTTGTCTCGTCAGTCCACAGAGTATTTTCCCAAAAGTCTTAGGGATCATCAAGATGTTTTCTGGCAAAACCGAGACAAGCCTTTATGTTCTTTTTGCTCAGCAGTGGTTTTCATCTTGGAACTCTGCCATGCAGGCCATTTTTGCCCAGTCTCTTTCTTATGGTGGAGTCATGAACACTGACCTTAACTGAGGCAAGTGAGACCTGCAGTTCTTTGGATGTTGTTGTGGGGTCTTTTGTGATCTCTTGGATGAGTCGTCGCTGTGCTCTTGGGGTAATTTTGGTCGGCCAGCCACTCCTGGGAAGGTTCACCACTGTTCCATGTTGTTGCCATTTGTGGATAATGGCTCTCACTGTGGTTCGCTGGAGTCCCAAAGCTTTAGAAATGGCTCTATAACCTTTTCCAGACTGATAGATCTCAATTACTTTGTTTCTCATTTGTTCCTGAATTTCTTTGGATCGCAGCATGATGTCTAGCTTTTGAGGATCTTTTGGTCTACTTCACTTTGTCAGGCAGGTCCTATTTAAGTGATTTCTTGATTGAGAACAGGTGTGGCAGTAATCAGGCCTGGGTGTGGCTAGAGAAATTGAACTCAGCTTTCCAAAGATGTGATAAACCACAGTTAATTTATGTTTGGGGGGGGGGGAATCACTTTTTCACACAGGGTCATGTAGGTTTGGATTTTTTTCCCTTAATAATAAAAACCGTCATTTAAAAACTGCATTTTGTGTTTACTTGTGTGATCTTTGTCTAATATTTAAACTTGCTTGATGATCTGAAACATTTTTAAAAAATAAGAAATCGGGAAGGGGCAAACACTTTTTCACACCACTCTATCTATCTATCTATCTATCTATCTATCTATCTATCTATCTATCTATCTATCTATCTATCTATCTATCGTGTGTAGCATATCCTACCACTGCTTATTCAGAAAATATAAGAAACAGTATAACTTCGTGTTAAAACACAATTTTAACGTTTATTACTGTTTGCTGTAAGATAATCTCCTTACAACACTCTCAAAAGAGATGTGTTAAAAACAACATATTTAACACAGCAGCGTGTTTATATAAGGACAACACAGTTTGTGTTAATAAATGTGTTGAACTCTATAACACTTTAACTGTGTTGAACTATTTAACAAACTGTGTGTTAAAACAACACAGTTTGTGTTTTATTTATTTATTTAAATAAATAAATAAAACACAAACTGTGTTGTTTTAACACACTAGTGTGTTAAATAGTTCAACACAGTTACTGTGTTATAGAGTTCAACACATTTATTAACACAAACTGTGTTGTCCTTATATAAACACGCTGATGTGTTAAATATGTGTTGTTTTTAACACATCTCTTTTGAGAGTGAAGGACACATGCAAACCACCATGATGATTAGATCAAATTATTAATGGAGTATAAGGGTGTGTAGGCTACCCTCTGCATGCAAAATGGCCATTGCTTATTTATGGCTACAGTAGAACATCAAATTATTGACATATGCCATGAGGACATATTCAAAGCCAACTTTTTTAACCACATACCAACATCCATGGCACTGCAGCGTTTTCACAAGGCTGCATTGCCATTTTGTCTTTTTGTTCTCACCATTTCAAAAGGCCAATTAAACAATAGCACACTCCTCTCAAGGCTGTATGGTTCATTCCTGCGCTTTTGAAGTGACAAAGAAAAGGGACGAAAGGAGAATGTAAGATGGGAAGATGGGCTATTGCACCCTCCTGGTTACTCTGAGGAAGATGGATGAGTAGATGATTGATTTATCTTTAAATTAAAGTCATGGTGTAAAAGTGTAAAATGTAAAAGTGGATTGAACTAAAATGATGCATGTAATGCTTAAAAATACTTATCCTTCCAGCTACTACACCACTGAAGGTGCTATCTATCTATCTATCTATCTATCTATCTATCTATCTATCTATCTATCTATCTATCATCTATCTATCTATCTATCGCCTTTATTTTGTCACATGCACACTCAAGTACAGTGAAATTCCTCCTCTGCATTTAACCCATCTGAAGCAGTGAACACACGCATGCACACACACCCAGAGCAGTGGGCAGCCATGCTACAGCACCCGGGGAGCAGTTAGGGATTAGGTGCCTTGCTCAAGGGCACTTCAGCCCAAGGCTGCCCCATGTTATCCAAACCGCATGTCTTTGAACCGTGGGGGAAACCAGAGCAAACCCACACAGACATGAGGAGAACATGCAAACTCCAGAAAGGCCCCCGTTGGCCACTGGGTTCGAACCCAGAACCTTCTTGCTGTGAGGCGACAGTGCTCACCACTACACCACCACCACCACTTATTTATTTATTGATTGATTTATTGTCTTAAGCCTGACACTCTGCAATAGATACAATATAATCTAATCTAGATTGAATTATAAACTAATATAGACCTCTAATCGGTACAATATAATCTGCACTAGGGACAATATAATCTAATATAGATCGAATTATAATCTAATATAGACCTCTATAATAACAATTAAATTCACCAAGCTAGGTTTACAACCATAGCCCAGACTCTCACAATGTTGGACTTTATAGAAGAGTAGCAAGAAGAAGGCCATGAGGGAAAAAAGCTATCAAGTTCATGCTTGCCAAATGCATGTTTGGAGGAGACTCAGCAAACATAAAAAAGGGAACATGTTGGTCTTGTCACAAAGTCCTATGTTTGTCGGAAAGCCAACAGTTTTTGACTGGGCAAAAATATCATGATCAAGCAAAGCTAGTGAAATATCCCAGACTTGAAGCTGCAATTGCATCCAAAAATGGTTCTGCCAAGAATTTTTTTTTTTTTTTTTGGGGGGGGTACTGATGCAGCCAAAAAATGTACATCCTTTTCTCTTAAATTTGGGTCACAATATAATAATAATAATAATAATAATAATAATAATAATAATTTTAGTGTAGTGGTTAGCGCTGTCGCCTCACAATAAGAAGGTCCGGGTTCGAGCCCCGTGGCTGGCAAGGGCCTTTCTGTGTGGAGTTTGCATGTTCTCCCCATGTCCGCGTGGGTTTCCTCCGGGTGCTCCGGTTTCCCCCACAGTCCAAAGACATGCAGGTTAGGTTAACTGGTGACTCTAAATTGACCGTAGGTGTGAATGTGAGTGTGAATGGTTGTCTGTGTCTATGTGTCAGCCCTGTGATGACCTGGTGACTTGTCCAGGGTGTACCCCGCCTTTCGCCCGTAGTCAGCTGGGATAGGCTCCAGCTTGCCTGCGACCCTGTAGAAGGATAAAGCGGCTAGAGATAATGAGATGAGATGAGATAATAATTTTAAAACATTTCTTTAGGTTGTTTAACCAAATAAGTAAATAACCAAATAAACCCAACTCAGTTAATTTTAACACCAGGTTGTAATAATACATTATGTGGTAAAGTTCAAATGGGAGAATACTTATATAAGGCACTGTTACATCTGAATGTGTCGAATCATCACTGTTTTCAAATCAGGTCATCAAGACATGTTTATGGCTATTGTTATCTGCAGCCAAAATTATTTCAGATATCTTTATTCGTCTCAAAGTGTTCTGTCAACATCTGAAATTAGGTGCTACATCAGTAGTAAGTTAATGAAACAGGTTTCCTCGAAACACAAATAAATGCGAATTGGACGTGGTGTGTATGCATTCAAAAAGGACCGTATTACCAATGTCTCTCACTAGAGGGCAGCATTGCTTTGGCAAAAATAATGTCATTACTCCAGCACCAAAACATAAAGTATGTGTGTGTAATTGTTTCCCATGTGCTTTGTGCATTTCAGAACAACACAAATTCTACTAAAGAAAATCTCTCAAATAATATGGTGTTATGATAAAGCAATTTTTTTGTTTGTTTTCATGACCTTAGGTAAAAATATATCACACTGGTAAAAAGTAGACTAGTATATATATTTTATTTGTTTTTATTTAACTGCCAAAGAATAGATCTCTCTTTTTGACTGCATGATATGAGTGTTTGCATAAGAGTGGGAAGCTTGACATATACCTCCTCCAACACTAATAGTATTTTTGGAGACCTTCAGTTACGCATGGTACCTGACAGACTTCTGCATTGTTAAGCAGTGCTTTTACTGTGTCCATCCTCTGGGGCGAAATAAAATTAGACTGATGCAAGGCTCAGAGTTCTAAATGTCAGGTCTACCTCTCTTTATCACTAGTAACATAAGGCCTTGCAGCTCTGTTCTTGTCCTTGCACATTTTAAATACTGCCTAAAAAGCCACTTGTACCCTGGAGCTGCCTTTCTGCATTCCATGAAATTTAGGTTAAATCTGTCTCATTACATGATGGGAGCAGCATGAGATCATATAGATTTTTTTCAATTTAATGAAAACTAAGTAGGGTCCATACTAGTAATTTCCCCATAAAAATAAAAGCATACAATACAATAGCTACTGCACTGGCTTTAAATCATGTACAAGTGATATACATGTGATTAAATGCTAACTTTAGATCAAAACCAGTTAGGATGGTACAGTAAATCATAAAAATTGGATATATTAGGTTATTTTATGATGATTATGTTTTCCTCTCCACAAAGAACTGTAAATGTATGTAAATGTTTTGTAAATGTGGGTGGCACGGTGGTGTAGTGGTTAGCACTGTCTCCTCACAGCAAGAAGGTTCTGGGTTTGAGCCCAGCAGCCGACGGGGGCCTTTCTGTGTAGAGTTTACATGTTCTTCCCGTGTCTGCGTGAGTTTCCTCCGGGTGTGCCAGTTTCCCCATAGTTCAAAGACATGTGGTTAGGTTAACATGGGGCAGCCATGTCCTGAGATTGGGCTGAAGTGCCTTTGAGCAAGACACTGAACCCACAACTGTTCCTCGGGCGCTGTAGCATAGCTGCCCACTGCTCTGGGCATGTGGGTGTTCACTGCTTCAGATGGGTTAAATGCAGAGGAGGAATTTCATTGTGCTTGAGTGTACATGTGACAAATAAAGGCTTCTTGGCTCTAACCCAAGCCAATACTTTCTCTTATAATGAATTGGATGAATTAAACCATAAACATTGGTCAAAATGCAATATATATGATTAGAATAATTTTTAGGTTTGTGTTTTTCGTTTGACCTGGCAACTTGTCCATTGTGTACCGCGCCTCTCGCCCATAGCCAGCTGGGATAGGCTCCAGCTTGCCTGCGACCCTGTAGAGGATAAATGGCTACAGATAATGGATGGAAGGGATGGATGGATGTTTTTCATTTCAGTTTTAGATGTGTTTGATCTGTCTGTCTAAGTTGAAGAGGAAGAGTAGAGAATGACATATGGTGTGGAGCAGCTGGAAACCCCTGTACTGAACAGAAGACAGCGTGTCTCTAAACATGCAAGCTGGCTGTGGAATATGAATATGCCTTGCAGCCTTATGATGTGAGTTGAAGCACAGCTTCCTTTTTCTATAATGGGTCCAATATGTGGCAGTTCTGTTGAATCCACACGTGGGAAATGGCTTTGAAGCATAATATACTGCACAGACTAAAAGGCTAAGTAAAATAATCAAGCCAAGATTTGTGCAAAACAAGCTTTCCTCATTACCTATGCCCTTAAAATGTTCTTTTTTTTTAAGGGCATTCAATGACATTTTGGCATTCTGGAAGTGACTATTACTCATATGGCACATTGTTGTATATCTTCTAAGAAGAATATATATATATATATATATATATATATATATATATATATATATATATATATATATAGGTAGTCGTCGACTTACGACCTATGCGACTTACGACCGATCGACTTTACGACCGTCTGGTTATGACTGCCAAGTGTTTCCCAGCTGAGCTAGCTGAACGTACGACAGTTTCTGCCCCAGCTCCCGGCAGCGCCTCTCGCCACGTACAACAGTTTCCGCCCCAGCTCCAGGCACATGCGCAGTCTCTCTCGCGCTCCCTCACACACTCCGTCATACAGTTTCCGCCCCAGCTCCAGGCACATGCGCAGTCTCTCTCGCGGTCCCTCACACACTCCATCATACAGTTTCCACCCCCAGCTCCTGGTTTATGAAACGAGCAAATGCTCCTGCCAGCCTGAGCGCTGCAACAGCTGATGATGACGTAGACGACCCACAGCCAAGCACCAGTGATGCCAGCGGTCACTAAATTTTGTATTTTGCTATGTGTTACATTTGTATTTTGGTATGTTTCAAACTAAAATGTTTTCTATTTTTCACACCTGTATTTCGTATTTTTTGTTTTGCACATATTAAACGAATTGTACTGTATGCAGTGTAGTATGCAGTGTTTGACTTAAACCAAATAATGAGCCAAGGTAATGAAATAAGAAAGTGTTGATAAAATAAGACTTTAAGATGATTACAATATCATTACACATCACAATATACTTACGTTCATTTAACATAGGCCGATTTACGACCAGATCGGTTTACGACAGGTCAGTCGTAACCAAACGCAGTCGTAAGTCGACGACTACCTGTATATATATATATATATATATATATATATATATATATATATATATATATGTGTGTGTGTGTGTGAGAGAGAGGATATTACACAGAAGATATGAAGTTTATCTTCGAGTGGTGAACATATATCATGAGTGAGTTAAGTGCCATCCATCCATCCATCCATTATCTGTAGCCGCTTATCCTGTCCTACAGGGTCGCAGGCAAGCTGGAGCCTATCCCAGCTGACTACAGGCGAAAGGCGGGGTACACCCTGGACAAGTCGACAGGTCATCACAGGGCCGACACATAGACACAGACAACCATTCACATTCACACCTACGGTCAATTTAGAGCCACCAGTTAGCCTAACCTGCATGTCTTTGGACTGTGGGAGAAACTGGAGCACCTGAAGGAAACCCACTTGGACACGGGGAGAACATGCAAACTCCACACAGAAAGGCCCCTGTCGGCCGCTGGGCTCGAACCCAGGACCTTCTTGCTGTGAGGCGACAGTGCTAACCACTACACCACTGTGCCGCCCCTGTGAGTGAAGTGAACGAGTGAAAATATTTTCAACACAAGAAGATGAACTTCATATCTTCATGCCACTGTGTAATATCCTTTATATTATATGGACACATTCGCAAAACAATACACAAGTTCATCAAACGAATTTTAATTTTGAACCAGTTCACCAAGTCAGTGGGAAAACACTGGAAGTGACGTCATTGACATCTTCACAAGTAAAGATATTTTAAAATATGTCACTCAGGTCCAGGATGTATTTCATATGAAAAATATGAGTTTTTCAACACGAGAAGATAAACTTTATATCTTCAAGCAACATGTAATTTTCTTTTTATTATATAGACACATTCACAAACAAAAACTACGCAAGTTAATCAAAACAATTCATCGATATCCTTACTAGTGAGGATATTGGAAAATATGTTACTCAATGTCCTGGATATAGTTCATATGAAAAATACAAGTGGCGTATTTCCCAGTAAAACATTCGTGTCTATATAATAAATATATATAAGGTGGCACAAGGGTACAGTGGTTAGCACGGTTGCCAAGAAGATTCTGGGTTTGATCCTTGTGGCCAACTGGGGCCTTTTTGTGCAGATTCTGCATGTTTCCCAGTGCCTGTATGGGTTTTCTCTGGATGTTCCAGTTTCTTCCCACAGTCCAAAAACATGTAGATTAGGTCAACTGCCTACTCTAAATTGCCCATAAATGTGAGTATGAACATTTTTTTGTCTCTGTGTTAGCCCTGCAATAGATTGGCAACCTGTTTCACCCAAAGTCAGCTGGGATTGACTCCAGCTCACCTGTAATCCTGATGGATAAGTGATATAGAGGATGGATGGATGGATGGATGGATGGATGGTTATTGCATTTATTGTAATTATTTTACCAATAATCAGCATCATGCGCTTAAATCATCTGGAAGATAAACTATTTTCAAGAGAATTCACCTGTACAACAAAATCCAGATACGGTCCTCCTTCTTAATGACAATGGAGTACAAAAAACATAGTGTGATCTTTAGTATAACTCATTAT